>NC_051432.1:22206353-22252393 GCF_001649575.2 Kryptolebias marmoratus
GGGGGGGAGGAAGAGTAAGGAGGGGGGAAAAAAAAGAAAAAGGTGTGTGTTGGAATAATCACACCGCATGAATTTTAAGCGCGGCACAGACGGGTCGCGCACGCTCGCGCGCACACTCGCACTCACGCGCACAAGACGCGCCGTTCCGGTTTTCCTGAGCTCCCCATCGCCCGCGTCACGTCGACACGCGTCCCCGTCCGAGCACGAGCCCCGCGTCATCGGTCCCCCTGCCTCCGGGGCTCAGCATCCTTCTCCGGGGGGACAGGTCGGCCCTGACGGCAAGGAGCTCCTCTGAATGTCCCCCCCACACCCACCCGCCTTTTCTGTCCCAGATGGATGTTTTCGGTGCGTGAGCTGTCAACAGTTGGAGCAGAGGCTCCAAAAGTTAAACTGTCCTCATCTCAACATCTCCCTCCCTCCTCCTTCTTCAAACTGTCTCCAGAATCTTAGTTTCTAAGCAGCAAATTGCCTTACATTTGTGTTTAGATCCTCTTTAAAATATATATATTCTAAAGGAAATCAATACCCTTAAAAGGAGACTTTCTCCAGCCTTCACATGGTGAGTGTTTTGGCTGAAACAGAGGGAAACTCTTAAAGCAGTTCATTAAAAAATAAAGGCTTTACCTCCCACTACATCTGTTCTCAAGCATGGCTCAGTGTGCGTGAAGGACTTCCATGTTTTATTCCCATACATTCCCCTGCCATCTTTACTCCAGCAGGGCTTAAAAATAATTAAAAAAAAAACAAAACCCAATCCAGACAGAGTTCTTTTAAAGCCCTGTCCAGCTCAGGACCCAGAACCAGGAGAGGCCTGACACGGGCAGGGCCTCTTCCCACGGATCCAGCCCCGTCCTTTCCTGAACTCCCTTCTCCGGATCTCCACTGTTTATTTCCCCCCCACCTCCTCCTCCCGGCGCTTCCCAGAGGACGGGCTCGGAGAGGGGCTTCGTCCGGCTCAGGCGGCCATGATCGGAGAGGAGAAGCCCGGAAAAGCCCATCCAGTGCCCGCGGCGCGGCGCTGGGAGTGTCCGCAACTTGTTGCGCGCAGTTGGCAAAACATGCAGCCTCGGTCTATAAATAGTGACGATCCGAGAAGAAGAAAAACTCTTGCAAAAGAACCCCCCCACCACCACCACCACCAGCACCACCAGCAGCAGCAGCGTGTGAAACCTGAAAGGGGTTTTTTTTTCTTTCTGTTTTGGTTGGTTGAACTTTTCCTGTCAAACACAAAGCCAGCCCGGTGCCCCAGTGAAGGAAAACCAGCTCGTAAAACGCACGCAGAGCGTCAAACACAGGCCCCCCCTTCCTCCTTTCCAAACAGGCTCCCAAACTTTTTTCTCTTCTTTTCTTTTCTTTTTTTTTTTTTTTTTCTTTTCCAGGCCGTATTTCCTGCGTTTGGAGACGAGGGCCAGTTCAGAGTCTCTGCTTATTTGGAGCTGAGGCTGGATTTCCTCCCCTCGCATTCCCCGAGAGCGAAGAAGAAAATCCAACGGAGCAGCGCTGGAACCTCCCTTTGGATCATCAGGAAGAAAAAAAAAAGAAAAGGAAAAATAATCGCTCCTTATCTCCTTATCTTGGCCAGCTCCTCAGGTCGGGGCAGCACTAGTTTTCGCTGGCATGCTTGTGTCCAACAAACACAACACTGTGTGCGCGCTCCGGCTGTGCGGTGCGTCCTCTTCCGTCCGTCGCTGGGTTGCCACCCTTTTCCTCGCCACCTTTTTACCAAACGGAGTTACGGAGTTCAGCTGTAGTTTTATCCGCCCACACATCCCCACGTTGTCTTATCCGGGCGGCCGTAGTTTCGTCAGGCTCGTAACTGCCACCATCTTCGCTGCGACTGGGTCGGAAATCCTTCCCCAGCTGTTGTGGCGGCGCAGGCTGGTGAGAGACCAAAGGCGGCCCGTGAAGTTAACCGCAGCGGGGACGGGGGGAAATACTGTTTCCGGTCACGTCTTCAAGAAGTCTCAAACTAGAATAAATGAGCACTGGTGTTTCAAAAAATACACCCATTTATTTATTTGCGTGTATTATCGTAAATAGAACAGCTTAAAAGCAGGAAAATCGAGCCTTTAGCTTAAGTGTAGTTAGCAAATGCTAACATCATAGCCTAACTATCATATAACATAAAGCCAATATCGAGTAGTTTAAATAAAATAAAAATATATATTTCTTTAATTAAGGCTTAAGCTACAAGACTGTTCATAAACCAAGCACCAGCATGGTTAGTCAAAACTGAAATTTAGCTTGCTGGCTAATCCAATAAGCTAACTGTTAGTCTAATACGGGCTAATTTAGCCTAAAGGAACATTAGCTAATCCTTTAGCCTGTGGGCTAACTTTCAGTTTCATATAATTTTAATTTTAACTCTATGCACTACTCTGCATATATTTGTGGGGTTTTTTTTCCTGAATGACTTTCAAAATAATTAAATTAGCCATCATGAGTCTTGCTATGATGCTATATTTACTGTTAGCACAGTTAGCCTGTCAAATTAATTAACAGCTAGAATTAGCTGAACCAGAATAGCTTGTAGGTTAGCCTGTTTTATATATTTCTAATTATTATCTAACTAGTTACATTGGTTTGTTTTGCTTAATATTACTTAAAAAGTATGTTTTTAATTATAGCTATAATTTCTTTCTAGGATATTTTTTTCAACAAACCTACCTCAAGCCCCCCAAAGTGAACTGAACTGGGTAAAGTAGTATTAAACAAACGAAATCAAATTGGGACTTTTATTTTGAAGGCAGACTTTAACTTCCGGTAGCTCCATATTGAGCTTCATTTAACTTAACAGCTGTTAGTGGGTGTTTAGTGAGAGTTGCTTCATCCACTCACCTGTGAGTCATTATTTTGACATTTTTAATGTTTTCCATCCGACTGTTATGGCTGCTGTCAGTCATTATCACTTACATTTCATTTAACAAGCATCCCTGCCTATTTAAAAAGTAAGAGCACTACATAAACAGCAACTGCAGTGCCAACTGCACTGATGGTGCTTCGGCAGATAGATTAGTATTTTTGCATCACTTCTTTTATTTTGTTGCCTGACAAACAGAAAAAAAACAAACAATTTTGCTATAAGTGACACCAAAAGCCAGTTTGTCATATTTAGTCCACACCAAAAATAATGAGTATTACTTGTAGTTGCACAATGTTCTTTAACCCTTTTTGACTACAGGGTGAAAGCAGCGTTACGAAAGTCATATTAGATCATTTTATAGGCCTTATTTATTTATTTGTTTATTTTAATCTATTTCAGTCTTTTCTACGAAACATGTCTGGGATGCTGTAAATTTTAGAAATCAAAGCAACATTCAGGGATTTTTTTATTTCATTTGATTTCCATTTAACAGTAACACTTCAGGCTGAGAGGAACAGATTTTATTCAGTTGCTGCAGATTTAGGAATATGCTCAAATTGAAGCATTTTGCACAGAGGCAAAATAAAAAAGAGAAATTGCTGAATTGTTTTGTAAAAGAAAGAAAGAAAGAAATCATGACTAACTTACACCAGATCAGCAAAAAATCCCAGATGTTTTTCAGAGTAAAAATCACTCAATGCACAATCTTTTTTCTTTTTATCATTAAGTTGCAAAGATTTTGAGAATATTGTGATTGTTAAACGACATACTTCTGAGCTGTAAATCTGTACTGTATGGTAACAATTAAAATAATTATAGTTACACTTGTATGGACACTATCATACATCCTAAAAATACAAGATAAAACTATTTTAGACCAGATCAGTAAAAGCCATCACCATATTGAAATATTTAAGATGTTCAAATGAAAGGTAGGAAACTTAAACATGGTGTCGTGAACCAAAATCATCAGATCTGTTTTTGGGAAATTAAGAGTGTTGTCTCTGGCTGGATAAATAAAAATATATAACTGTTTTCTTGTTATGGGCAGAAAAGTCAACATTTGTTTCCAAGAAAGATGCACCAAAGCCACGTTTAATATCGAACAACGACAGTGTAAACAATCTTTGAGTTTCATATCAGTTCACTTCACATCCTAATCACTTGGTAGGAATCTACCAGCAGTGGCAAGAATGTCATGTTCAAAAAGACAAATAATTGCATGATCGTGTAAGTGATTCTGCCTTTATTAACATTTTATTGATTGCAAATTTATATATAAAACAATCACTTTTTAGTTCATCTTTTTCTTCCTGTTGCTGTCTATTTTGACATTGACTGATAGGAAACACTAACACACCAAGTAGCACCAAATAAATATATGTTGTGTGATTCCTGTCAGCAGTTTTAGATCCTCACAGAACGTGAACTAATACAGAGGGATTTCTGCATACGCTGTTTTATTTGGTGAATAACTTACACACAGTTGGTTTTCTTACATCTCCCAGTGACTGAAAGTCACACAGACACAGGCAAACAAAACTTTCCCCCCGAATAATAAAACCATACAAAGATCACAACTATTTCATAACTGAACAAAGGACACAACTACGTCCAGTCTACATGGATTAGTAATTTACAGCATGGAGTTACTTTCACAACGATTTCGGTGCAGAAAATGGTTTCATTCTTCATCTGAGATTTCTGCAAATTAAAAGCAGCTTTCGAAATAAAAAAAAGAAATCAGAAACTTGTTTTTACATCCTGATGGGTGGAAGAAGCTGATTTTAGGCGCCATCTGGTGGCAGTTTGTAGTCGCTGCAGGAGCTAAAACAGCCTCAGTCAGCTGGTAACATTTAACTGTGTTTAAAATCAAAACAACACTCTCTTAGTGTTTACCAGAACATTAGACTTCGATAATGCAGGATTTCCAATTCTAACCTGTACTTAAAGAAGCTAAGGCTTTATGGTTGGGAAGGTTTTAAAAGCATTTGCACGACGGTTGTAAATGAATGTGTTTGAGACTTCAAAAATTAAACAGGTTTACTAGTTTGATTGTTTAAAAAAAGTCATTTACCTTAATAACTTAAGAACCTTTGTACCATATGGACATTTTACAGTTTAAAAAAATGTCCATACGGTACTGGAGTGTTCAGGTAAAGCTAACAACTTTAGTTTCAACAAATAAAAATATAATATAATGCGTAGGCAGCATTACTTTAATTCCAGAGGGAGCGTAGTTACTGCTAGTTAATTTCTCTAAAGGGATTAATGTGAATGAAAGGTGAAGAAACAGAAAATCAATCATTCTTAGACTTCATGAGAGGTGACAGAAAAACATAACTAAAGTGTCTTCCTGCTGCAGACAATCAAACGTGGATAAAATGCCCCTTTTTTTTGCAATCCAAAGCAGTCGACGATATGAACGACAACACAAGCCGTGTTAGAAAGGACACTTTGCAGTAGAAGGTCGAGCATTCATCTGAAAGTATCAGAGGACTTGTTGGACACGCGCTCTGTCCGTTTCTGTAATTTTAACAGATTTAAAAAAAAAAAAGTAGTAAGAAACAATAAGTCGTTTCTGTTTTGCCAGTTTTCTACTGATTAAATCTGTCCCTCTGCCCACAGCCAGTCCTGAAATCCACACCAGTGGAAATCTTTTTCAGGGAAGCTCTCCGGCTGCCATCTGCACCGGTCGCCCTCTTCTCACTGCCTCCTCCAGCGGTTTTTGGGTTTCTCCTGACACTCGGGGCTCTCGCAGGTACCGGGCAGAGGTGAAGGGGGCGTCGGCGTGGCCTTCGCAGCCTCGGGCGTGTCGGTGCTCTTGCTGACGGTGCCGAGCAGGGCAGGAAGCTCGTGGGAGATGGCCCTCTCTATCTTCTCCAGCAGGCAGCCTCCGGTCCAGCTGCAGAGCTGGGAGAGCTGCTTGAAGCTGGAGACCGGGTTGACTCCAAAGAAGTCCTGGTAGGCCTCCTTGTCGGGGAGGTCAAACTTGCTGACGTTAGTCTTGGCCAGAATGGACTTGAAGATGTAGTGCTTGTCCGGGTCGTTCACGATGTCTTGGAAGACTTCGTGGGGGTCGCCGAACCAGCCCAGCTTGCTCTGGTAGGTGTGAAGGTACCGGTCCACCAGCAGGGCGTGGATGCGCACGCGGATGGCGTGCTGGCGGATGAAGGCGATTTTGTTCTCGATCTGGTTCTCAATCACCTGCAAGAGCAGAGACGAGTTAAAGGGGAGCAAAAGTTGCCACAGTTACAAAAAAAAACTTAAATTGCCTACATAGCATGCCGCTGGAGTCACAAATGATGCAGAACTGACGAGCTCGTGGACAAGGAAGAACATAAAGGTACGAATGCAGCTGTTTGCAGCCATTTCAGACGTCAAACGTCAGTCTGTGCACCATACCATAATTATTAGCAATATTAATAGTTTTTTTATAGTCAACTGATTTATTTCTCTTTGATTTTTAATGATTGAAAAGCAGGGATGCATTAACTGCTTGGATGGTGACTGAAATCCACAAGTTTTTAGACGGTTTTTAAATGTTTTGACCCCCAGTCCATGATTGCACCACTGCTAAGTACTGAAGCTATGTCCATCCATCCATCCATCCATCCATCCATCCATCCATCCATCCATCCATCCATCCATCCATCCATCCATCCATCCATCCATCCATCCATCCATCCATCCATCCATCCATCCATCCATCCATCCATCCATCCATCCATCCATCCATCCATCCATCCATCCATCCTTTTAACCTGGTGCCTTTCTCCAGCAGCTAATGGGCGGGACGTGGGGGTACACCTTGGACAGGTTGCCAGTCCATCACAGGACCACATAGAAACAAAAAGACAGTCAACCATTCACAAACACCAAGTGACAACCTAAAGGAGCCAGTTAACCCAACAGGCGCGTAACCTGACTGTGGGAGGAAACCAGAGTACCTGAAGAAAACCCATACATGCAAACTCCACACAGAAAGGCCCCCGCTGGGAGAAGAACCTGCAGCCTTCTTGCTGAAAGGCAACAGTGCTAACCGACTGCACCAACGCGCAGTTTGCACCAGCGTAACTGTGCCTGGTGGAAGTTCTTACCGAGATACAAAAATGAATAAATAAAAAGAAAGTCAGATGAAGCACAAGAGGCTTCTACAGAGAAGTGTCTGCTGCTCACCTTCCTGCTCAGTGACATTAAAAATAAGGATTTCCTCTAAATTTAAATGGAGTTTTCTAAGCTGACAGCCAGGTTCGTCTCACGTTGCGGGGGACTAAACAGCAAAAAAACAGTAAGCGAGACAGTAAAAGTTCAGCTTGGCGATTTTATGAATTTAACAAACAAAACGCCACAAGGTTTTGTTTCTATAGCCATCACGAGACAGCAGGAAATGTCTGCCGTAAAGATAATGAGTCCAAGATTTATACGGTTACAACTGGTTATAAACATGTAAAAACACCAGCCTGTGTCAGGATGTGGTCAGACACTCGTTCTGCAAGAAAAATCTGCAGCATTCAGTTAAAAAAAAATCACCTAACACCTTTTTTTGCATTAGCACATAGAAGTAATGTAAATAAAGATTATTTAATAGTTTATTAGTTTACAAATGATAAGACTGCAGGTGTTACAGGAGACAACAAAATTAAATGATGTCATAATTAAACGGTTCTATAAATTATGTTTTCTCAGTTATTAGACACTGCTGCAGCTTATTTGAATCTGGGTTTTTGTTCTATCTGATGTATTTTGAAGTGCGTAAAAAAAAAAAAATTTGGACAAATATCTCTAACTTTAACTAAACTGTCAAAGTTTAGTTTTAGATGTCTCATGACGGAACAACAAGGTGCTATAACCTGCAGAAAATCTTTTTTTGTTTGTTTGTTTATATAATAAAACATGGTAAATTTTCAGTTTAATCAAAAATCAGAAAAACAACATTTTGTTTGTTTTTATTTACAGTTCCTGATGAATCAGAATCTGTACGTCAGAGCTTTACAAACAGGAAAAAAACAAACTGGAACGTCTTGTTTCGGTTTACCTGGTTGAGATCCTCCAGCAGGGAGATCTCCTCCTTCATGAAGAGCTCTCGGCTGGTGTCCGCAGCGTACTCCTGAGGCCAGAAGGAGCTGACGTAGACGCGGGGGGGCTCGGTGACGTTGATGAGGGGGGCCATGCTCCAGAACAGGGCGCCGTACACCCTCATCAGGTCCTGCGTCGAAACGCTGTCGGCCTTGTTGAGGATGAGGCGAATCTGGGACTCGCGGCCTTTCATCTGCCGGAAGAGCATCTCCAGCTCCCCCCCCACGTCCAGCTTGGTGGGGTCGAACACCAGGAAGATGAGATCGGCCCGATCAATGAACCACTGGCACACGTCGTTGTACGGGTAACCTGACAGGAGAAAGGGTCGTTAGGCATGAAATGATGGAGGAAAACAGACCAGTGCTTCCTGCATCCGCTGTTTGGTAAAACAGGAAGTGGAAGGTCTTGAGATGATCTCAAGAAACCAAACTTTATTTAAGAATGATTTCTAAAAGCATATCTTTGCCATTATTGAAAATGATTAAAACCTCATAATCGGATAAAAACAGGATAATGGTTTGTTTTGTCATCATGTTCTTGTTTAATTGTGTTGTTAGGAAGGTTTATATGCTTCAACCAGCAGTTAGTTGTTAGGGTTGCAAATTACAGCTACTATTCTGTGAATCTTCATGTTTTGGCTGCTATCTTTAGGGGTCACCACCACCATCTCACACTTCCCCTGTTCTCCTGTTCTCCTAGGTCACTTTAACTGTCTCCATCTCCATATTTGCTAAACTTTCTCCGCGGTCTTTCTTTGTTCTTCCTCCCTGGCAGCTTCCTTTGTCCAACAAACCGTCTCGGCCACTCCTCTCTAACTTTGGGTCCAAATCGCACAACCAGAACTCATTTCTAATCCTCACAGAGAAAAAAAAAAAAAATCAAATAAACAAACTTGTACTATAATACAACTACTGTGAAAATGGAATGATCACTGCTGAAGCAGGTAACTCTGGTCATTAAGCCGTATCAATTTTATCTGCTGCTCTGACTCATTTCTGTTCCATCTGTCACCTCTTTCTTGCTGCTTGCGGTTTTCAATGATGCCTGGCGTGTCGACGAAGGTGACCCTCTCCAGGAGCTTGTGGGGCATCTCGATGCCGACCAGTCGCTCCAGGAAGCCCTGACCGAACTTCTCCAGGGGGGAAAAGGAGCGTGAGCTGTCTGCTGCCATGACGATGCCCTCTATGGTCCGGAACTTCTCGCCGTGCATGATGACCGTGTATTCAGAGGTGGTGGGCTCAGCACCTGGAGCCGGGGGGGGAGCAGAGGGGTTTCACTGCATCTGCATGGTAGACGGTGAGCGATCGGGTTTTATCTGCGCCGACCTGTGTACAGCTGCTGGGGGGTGCCGTGGAGACCCAACAGGTAGTTGATCATGGAGGACTTGCCTACGCTCCAGGGGCCCAGAAACAGAACCATGGGCTTGGAGGTGATCTCGCCGTCTGAAATATGTGCATAACCAACAAACAAATAGGTGGGGAAAAAAAGAGAGAAAATACAAAATATTTGTAACAAAGATATCTTCCAATGTTAAAATATTTAGATATGAAGCTGAGCAGAGCTGCTGCTGCATCTTAATCTGCCTTCTACCTCAAGTTTTGTGTTCTGAAATGTTAGCGCTTAAAATAAAAATCATTAATTTCACACATAATAGGCCTGTTTCATTCGTGAGCCTTTTGTAACAAGCGCAACATCTCTAAAATCCTGTCCAATTTTTTGACAGAGTTATTTTCCTGTCCAATCTTTTGGCTTCATAAGGTAAAAGTTTCACCTCTGAGGACAAACAAGGGGAAAAGATTCAAATTAAATATCATAATCATACCCAAATTATTAGAGTCTTTGAGGTAATATATTTTGTATTATGTAATCCTGGAAAATCTGCTGGAAAAACATGGATTGCTGGAATTGCTAATGTTTTTTTTATTATCTAAAACTGCTATTTATAGGCAATATATATATATATATATATATATATATATAGGCATGGAGGTTCCAATTCAAATTGACATTTTATTGTTTTGTAAGACATGTTTATTTCAATGCAATTTAAATGCAAATGAGCTATTATGTGATAAAATATGTGCTGAAAGTGGCAGAACATTCAGCTTAACCTCTCTAAATCTGAAAACTGAGCAGTAGTTCTGCTTGCAGGATCCCCGAGGATTATTCTGATTTGCTGTACGAGATGAAGCGTAGGAAAAAACGGCTTTTAAATGTCCTGCATGCAATCATGTCCTGCTCCACAAGGTGTCCCAGAGCCACTTCATCCTGTTTCTCCTCTGCCCTCAAGGGCTTTGGAACAATGTCTCCTGGCCCGCGCAACGTTCCCCTCGAACTTCGGCAAACAGAGTCCTTATTGTTCTTCTCTGTGTGCCAAGTCTGAAAAATTAGGAGTCCTACCTCCAAACGTATTCTTAGTTATGACTCAGAATGACTGTAAGGCTTTCTGGTGCCTCCGCAGATCCAGTTCGTTTCACTGGACGCTGCACGTTTGGAACAACGCGGTCGACGGAAACACTTGAGAGAGGGCTGGGTGAGGCGGTTTTGTGGATTTTCAATCAGTTCTTGTGATTCCAGTGTGCACGCTTCTGTTTTTAAATGCAACAACGCAAAGAAATGTACCTTTCACGCTGAGCTACATACCTGTAACTTCGTGCTGCCTGAGCTCGTTGTACTTAAAGGCCTGCTCCATTGGCTTGATGGCCGTGTGGTAGATGCTCAAAAGTTTCTTTACAGCACCTAAACAGAGACAATCACAAAGAGGCAGAAGTGATGACAAAGGCTGCTTCCGCTCCACATGATGAATTGCCCTCATAAAATCTGCTGAATGTAGCTGATGTAATTAAGAAACTGGCTTCACCGCTCCGGTTCAACAGAACAGAAGAGCTTTCATGCTGAGGACAGTTACACATTTACACTGATTAATCACCCTCCTGTAGACACGTCTGCACACACACACACACACTCACACACATGCAGCCGTACTGTACGTGTGCTCACAGAAAGGCTGCGGATCTGGACATCATGAAGTAATTTTCAGAATAGTTTCGGCTCTTAAAACTGCTTCAGACTTCCTTTTGTTCGCTCGCAAACACATCTGGTTTTTCTTTTGCATGGAAAGAGTAAGTGTAAACAGTCTGATGCATTTTTGTTTTAACATGCCGCTCCGGGCGATTTTTGCAGCAGAAGTCTGAGAGACATCACAGAACACAGATCAATTTGTCGAGTTTTTATTGTCTCTAAAATACTGGATATATGCGCACATATGTGTGCTGTACGTTTCCAAGCTTGGTGAATGAGTTCTTGTGTAACAAATGAAAATGAAGTCATATCTGCTGTGCTGTTATGTGTTCCTTACCGGAGAACTCGGCTGAAGGTTCGGCCGTCGCCAGTCGCAGCATGTCCTCAATGTGGGAGCGGTCCCTGAGGCCGGAGTCCTTAAGGCCGGAGTCCCTCAGGCCGGAGTCCTCGGCCTCTGTGTGTTACAGTTAAAACACAATATCAGTCATGGCTCAATTTAAAAGCCCAAATTTATACCCGTGACTGCAGAGTACTGGTGATACTTTTCTAACAGATATTCTCCACGTTTAATACGTGAGATTTATTAATCGTGTTAAAGCTGTGAAGCAAAGAAGCCCAGCAGAAATGACGTGCTGCTCAGCTGTGAGTGACCGGGACATCTGGGCCGAGTGCCGGTCCAACTGTTATATCAGCCTGTTGTCCATCCATCACTCTGCTCCTTTCACTGCTATTTCAGTCTGTGTATTTCTGTACCGGAGCTTGTTGTTAATTCCACTTTAACGCAGCGACGCGTTCTGTTGGTTCTGATGTCCTCAGCTGGGACACAAAGGAAGAAATGGCACACTTTGGCTGTCAGTACACGACCCACGTCGGTTTAATGACCTCTGACACAAAAGTCCTGCTAACGCTGGTGAATAATGGGTTCCAAAAAAATAAGTACTGGGTACATATCTGGTACTTACAGAGCACATATCGGGCATGTACCCTTAGATTTTTGATACGTTTAGTCTACATTTTGCTGTTTTTTTTTGTGTTTTTTTTGCTATATTTAGCTTTTAGCTAGCTTTTTGCTACTTTTAGTTAGTCTTCTGCTGCTTTTAGCTTCAACATCTCAGTTTCAGCAAATGTCAGCAGTCATCCAGCGCTTAGCATTCACGTTGAATTTTAGCTGAAAATGCAGTTTCTCCAGCTTTTCTTTACATTTGAGAGTGAAACATAAAATCTCTGAAGAGTTACACTGAGCTTTTTTGTTTTTGTACCTTTGGTTTGAGGCTGTGCCGGCTCATCCACAGGCTCAGCTTCAGGAGTTTCCACTGTGGTTTCCATCTCTACATCTATCGCATCAGCTTCCTCCACAGAAAGCTCATTTTCCTCCAGAGGATCGGCTTGTTGTTCTGGCTTAAGCTCAGGGTCCAGCTCCGGTTCTGCCACAGCTTCTGGCTCAGCCTGCCGTGGTGCTTTCAGCTCTTCTGGTCGGGGTTCCTCGGATTCAGGCTCTGATGTTTCTGATTCCGATTCCCTTTTTTCGACATCCTCCTCCTCAGCAGCTGTGGCCTCTTGCAGGACATTCTCTACAGTCACCTGCTCTTCTGTTGCCACTGTTTCCTCCTGTGGGTCGTCATCTTCTGACTCCTCAACAGGTTCTTCATCAGAAGCAGACTCCTCTGGTTCCTTCTCTTCTAGCTCAGCTTCAGCTAAACTCTCCTCCTCCTCAGACACTTCCTTTTCCAGTGACTCATCTTCAGCCTCAGTTTGCTCCTCAGATGCCACCTCTTCGTCCCCCTCTGTCACCTCCTGGTCTTCTCCTTCGCTAACAAACACCTCGGCAGAGAAGTCGTCTTCCTCCTCACGCTCTGAGGGGACAGCCAGCTCCTCTTTAGATTTGCAGGGCTGGCACACGGCCCTCTCTGGGGCCGGGGTGTCGTTGGACGAGCTCTGGCTGGCATCTGTTGTGTCACATCCGCAGGAGAAGAGGTCTCCTTCTGGCTGCTGGAGCTGCAGACGCATCAGAGGCTCCTCATCTTGGGCGGAGGGCTCTGCCAGGAGGTCTGAGAGGATCAAAGGAGAAAAAGAATAAAAATACACGAATCATCTGTGTGGTCCTAAAGCAAAGATTTTACCAAGATGGCTGAAGTCATTCACAGCACGTATTCTGAGCGTGACATCTCGTGGTGTTGTGTGACATTTGGTTCTGGTTTGAGCAAACACAAACTTCGGCACTGATTATCATCATCATCATGCAGGGAAAATACAATTATATAATCTAAGGAGTTCAATCTACAGGCAGAAGATCCCGTTCACCATCACGCCGTACAATGAGCAGAAGTTTGGGACCTGTCGTTAATTTTAACCGACAGGAAAACATTCAGAGGTACGCAGTGTGATCCGAGATACTTCAATAAATGTCTCCAGTTCATGTTACAAGATGGATTTGGTGTAAAGGACAAAGATTAAAGGGCAGCTGCCACAAACAGTGGATGTGTTGTTCTGTATTTCACATCAATTTATTCAATTATTATGTGACTTGTTGATTAAATGGAAAGGATTTTATTCATCGAACTTAAAAGAGATGTCTAAAATTACACCAATTTTTTTTTCCATAAAGTCAGTGATATGAAGACAAAGGTCCAGCAGTACAAACTGGAAAGTCTGACTTCATCTTTATTCTCACCGACATGAAGGAGGTTTAAATTCATCTGGGCCTTAATGAGACAGATCAGCAGAGACTTCAAGGATTTTTAGTTTTTTTTTTTTTAATAATAAATGAAAAGGCAGAATAATCTGAATATCAATGGGAAAGAAACAGAAAGGGATATTAAATTTGTCCAAAACAGACCCCCAGAAGGCAACATATGAAAACAGGACGAGGCCCGAGATTGAACAAGTGTGGGAAAAACTCAACGCAAAAACTGGGAAAATGAGGCAAAAAAACCCAAAACAAAACACCACAACTTTCCTCTGATTTCTCCATCCTCCTGAATCAAGATTCATACGTCTTTTTAAAATGATAATTATGTATCTTATGTTGTAAGACTGCTTTAAATGTTTACTAGTTTATGGATTGTTTGTAAGGAACGCAGTTATTGAGACAGCAAATCCCCCCAAGTGGACAAAAAAGTATAATTATTGCATCATGTTGTATCATATCATACTTTATTGTATTTTATCACATCATATATTGTATCCTATCATACCGTATCATATTACATTGCTTCCTATCCTGTTGTACTGTATGGTATTGCATCACATCCCATCCTATCATATCATACTGTGTTGTATTGTTTTGTGTTATATAGTATCATTAGGTTTCTCTGGTTCCAAACCTCTAAGCTGGCACTCATGATTAGTTTAGCAAAGCAAAACAAGATGGACGTTCAGTAAAAAGATCAAATTTTATTTCAAATGTTAGGACAAGGTGACAGATGAGTTCAGATTCCAAAGGTTAAATCTATCAAAGTGAGATCTGCTGCTTCTGACTCAAGACGTGTTTGTATTCTGAGCTTGGACAGAGGACTTGACGCTCACCAGGCTGTCCTAAAAGATGCTCTGAGAACTTCATGTCCTGTCCTGTCCCACACCATGCGGTTCGTGCTGCTTTCTTCCTCCTATTTTAAGGGAGTGAATAGCACACGCAGCCCGCTTGCTCCCATGATGTTGTTGTCGCCTCTTGGATCTGGAAGCTGTTCGGCTTATCACCTCCTGAGGGAGTCGGCTGTCGGCGTTCGTAACGCAGAACATCATGTTCGAGCTACGAACATGAAGATGTTTTAATGCTGTAAAGGTTTTTAAAGATTTTAACGGGAGCACAGTTCTAGACTTTGCTCCCTCTGCCAACACTGTATTGCTTAAGTTTGAGCATAAATCTGGAAATATAAATCCAGACAATTAAAATAAAAACACAAACCCAAACAGATCTGACCATCAGTAATCAAAATGTCCCTGCATACGAAAACAGCCGATGAATCAAATATGGAAACATCTGAACCCTGGGAGCGATAATCATCAAGTTGGATTGGTTTATTTAAATGCCATTTCAAATCTTCAGAGAAATTTGGAAAAATAAATCCCTGCGTTCAGTCCCTCCGTGGCTGTTCAGTCTCTGGCATTCACAGCCACCAAGGTCTTGTAAAACTCATCTTGGCCAGACGTAAGCGCACTGCAGGTGTCAGTAATTGAGTGAATCAAGGGAGGGAATGGAGATCAGAGATGGGTAACCTGATCAGCTTCTGATGGTGTCAGACGGTGGGAGATGTGGATCGAACCCAAAGACGGGGGCGCTACAGCACTGTCTGCGTTTTAACACCAGCAGCAGCAACAACCAGAGACAATCAAGTCAGTAAACGAAGCATTAAAACCCAGATTTCCTGCACCGAGTAAGGTCTGTGAGTCTGCCGTCCAGCTGAAGCCTGGAGGAGACACAGACTTGAATCATAATTTAGAAGTGACCTCACTGATTTAAAAAAAAAAACAAAATAAAAAATAAGAACTTCAGATTTCAGACAGAGCCCGCTCACATGGATTTTGTTCTCCACGTCAGACGTCTGGAGACAGCTGAGAAGATGAAGCACAAAGATCATTTTCTGCTGTGCGGGGCCGCCGGCAGAGGCCAAACCGAATTAAAGTTAACAAAGTTAGGAAGATGAAAACAGCGTGCCGGTGGGGGAGGAAAATATGAAAGATGGAGCACGGCAGAATAAAATCGATGGTGTTTCTGACTCAGGTTTGAAGACAACAACCAAACTCGGGCGACTGTTGTGAATACAGCAGTTTTAACTTCATTAGCTCATTAATTTAACTTATTTAATACCTGCAAAATTAATCTCTTCTTAGTTTGTAATCATGATTTATAAAGAGGTGAATGCAACTTTACAGATTTACTCAAATACTTTGAGTAAAAGAAACAAAAACTATGTAATTGGGTCATTTTCTTGCATGCTACATCTGATTTTGTACTGAAATATTACAAGTTTATCTTCTTTCAAAATAAACTATTCAGCAGTTTATAGGAGTCTACTAGAAATTAATAGTTTAATAATCATTTGATGGACAACAAGGTTCTAATTTGATATTAAGAGCATCATTATTTTCTTTTTTTTCCACAGTTGTCAGTATTTTTTAAACCAAATTAATAAATTATCCTATTCTGAATAACCAGCTGATAATCATTTTGAGAATAGCTCAAAAGGTACCATAACAAAAACACCGATAGGATACGTTTCTTTGAATAATTATTGGAAACTGTATCCGATAATGCTTAAACGACTCGCTGTAAATAACGTTTTCAATGCAGCACTCAGGCTCAGCTCCTCTGTAAATTGTTTAATTCAGTAAACTTCATCTTTGCTAAAGGCAAACATGTTAATGATGTCACCGTTGTGTGAAAGCGAGCTGGTATTCATGTTAATGCTTCCTCATAAAGCTTCTCTCAGAGGTCCAGAGCAGGTTAGACGCTACTTGATGGTCATGTTTCAACATGAACATTTATTGGAGCATCGAGAAACTGAGAGCTGCTGAACGGGACAGCGAAGCAGCCTTAATGATTCATTAGTGGAGAGATATTTACTGTTAGTGGGGCTAATAGTGGGACTTTTGTGACTCTTCTTTCTTTGATCTGTCTCAAACACGCAGAGGTGTAAAAGTCTCGACCGTAACACAAACCCTTATTCTGCACGTGTCATAAAACAACATTAGGTCCCATCATTTCAACGCCTGTTCCTTCTCCACGACGGCGCTACATCTTTTCATTTTTTCATATTGATTTACGTCTTTTCTGGACGTGCTTCTTTCAGATCAAGGCCTAAATCATAAGATCCCAGCCGGTCAACAAATAATAATTGGAAAGTTTTATCTTTCTGTAAGTCTTCACTCTACTAACCCCCCCAATGAAGAAAAATGTTCTTTAGCTGGATTAATACATTTGTAAATGTAAATTCTAGCTTTCTTTAAAGGAATGCATGTCACCCGCCACTTTACTTGTTAGAGTTTTAAACAAAGATCACCTTATACTGACAAATGAAGGCGTTATCTCTGTTATGAATTAAGTTATCTTGTGATATTATAGTGATAGTTGACAGTTGGAGAGTTTGTTGTGAACGACTCTCAGCTACTACCACACCATCTGTGAAACTGACTGAGCTGCAGCCATGTTCTGTGTTGGTTAATGATGATTAGCTTGATTTAAGTTGACTCCAAATGTTCTTGAGTTCCACGTGCAGATAAAGTGATAACTTTCTGAGAGTTTCACTACATTTTGTCCAGCGGTTTTAGGAGATATTTTGCTAACTCTCAGTCAATGGCCAAAGTTTGACGAGCAGGTGTTGCACTGTTTATCGTGCTCGGAGCTGGTTTGGAGAATGACTTCTAGCTACTACCACACCATGTTTTTTAGCTCAATCTCTGTGAAACTGAATAAGTTGTAGCCATTTTTGTGTTTCCTAAAATCAGCTGGCTGTGGAGGTTTTACTCCAAAGGATAGTCGGTTGTATTTGTACGTTCAAAGACTACTTTTGAGAGTTTCATTCAAATCCATCCAACAGTACAGAGAAACACACACACACACACACGGGCAAGAACATTATCACTCCGTCTTTGTCTTCAGCAGCAGGATATTAATGACTCATGAGTGCCAACCCAGAAGTTTGGGATGAGTGAATCTTATGATACAGGACAATGTTCTGCTGCTGCACTGAAGCCTGGCCAGAGCACAGCGTGGTGGGGACAGAGCGGGACAGAGTGGGACAGGTGCCTGGACGAACTGAAATAGTCCCACAATGAGTCAGAGGGCGAAAAGAAGGCAGGGATAATTCCGTTTCTATTTTCAGGAAGCGTGATGCTCTCCGCCTGCCTCCCCCCGGATTGTCATGAGGCCGGTGCTGGAACCCAGCTGCACGATTGCTCGCAAACCCTGCAACACTGCACGACTCAGAGTCGTCTCGGCGAGCAGTAAATCCGTCAACGGCAGGACGGATACTCAACGTACCCGAGTCGACTCAACGTGGTGTCTGCAGCAAAAAGGTCGTCTAGCTGCACACTGATGGATGCCAAGTCATCTGTGTTCGTGTTTCTGTCCGTCCTCAAAATGTCTCAGGAGACACTGAAGGAGTTTTAATGAAACTCGCAGAAAGTAAACACTGGATGTAAATCTACAATCTGCTTCAGCCAACACAAAAACGGCTCCAACTCTGTCATCTTTACAGCTACTGAGCTCAAATGTTGACCTAGGAGCAGCTGTCTTCTAAAAGCTCATAATTATATAATTCAAAAAAAGGTTTAAAGCAGGGGTGTCCAATCCTGGTCCTCGAGGGCCACTATCCTGCATGTGTTACTTGTTTCCCTGCTCCAACACACCTGATTCAGAGGTTAAATCACCTCTTCATGTTCTGCAGAAGCCTGTTAATCACCCATTGATTCAAATCAGGTGTGTTGGAGCAGGGAAACAAGTAAAACCTGCAGGATGGTGGCTCTCAAGGACCAGGTTTAATGCTTCTGGTTCGACATGACCTCCTCTGATCTCTCTCATGCCCGTTATAGAAAGAACACACACACACACACCTCGACCCTCACACTCCACAGACCGAAGCAGCTCCGCAGACAGAGCAGATGATGACACCAACGACTGTTTTTATGCAGCTGAAACAATCTGTGCGTCTGGGTGAGGCGTGTGTTTGTCTTTCAGAGCTCTGGGGAGATGCGTATCAGCGTGAGCCACCGGTGAACCCCGCCGTATCTGATGGTAACTTGGTGTGACAGTTCCCTGACACCTGGGGGGGCAGGGACTCAAAGCTAACACAACCAATGTGATGTGGACAAGTTCGAGGTGTGCTGATTGTTAGATAACTCACGTCCTTACATTCCTTATGCTGACTAAAGATAGAGCTGAAGCTGTTTGGTTCAAACCTGGAAAATAACATCATGTCCTATATCATGCAGTACGTGTTGTGGGTGACTCTCAGCTACTACCACGTCAATTTTTAGCTCAGCATCTCTTAAATTAACTGAGTTTTAGCCATTTCTGTGTAAGCTAATAGCCGCCTTGAATCAGACTAAGTCCAAAAGTTAATCAGTTGTAGATGTGCACACACTGATTGTTAATTGAAGGTTTCATTAAAGTTTGTTCAGTGATTCATCAGATATTTTGCTAACAGTGCAGACAACAAAGCCACAGGGGATAAAAAAAGCATTTGATTCAAAATGATTGTGAGGACAACCTGCAGAATGTCAAGCGTCTACAAAAAGCCAAACTCGTGCCGTGATTAAACTGTCAAACAGAGAAATCCAGCAAGACAAATATTTTCCCAGTCAGTTTTTTTTATTTTTTCTTTGCCTCGGCTGAGCCTCGAGTCTGAGCCTCGTGACATTTGCACAGCCACAAATTAAAGCCAGCTAACCTCGTTCGGCTGCAAATTCTGCCAAGGAGGACGTCCAACTTTTTATCCTTTGCTTCTTTAAGGATCCAAGCAAAAAAAGAAATGTCAGAGAAAACGTGCAAAACCACAAAACACAAACTGATTTCTGCTTGACAAACAAACACCACACCTGCTTGGAGAAATCCCTGAAAGCATCATTTTTCATTCTGAACAGTTTGAATATTCACCCTCCACCCCCCCAAACCTCAGGTCAACGGGCGGTCGTACCTGCAGCTGACAGGGCCAGGAGACACAGCAAGCAGCACGCAGACACCACAGATTTCATTTTGGCTGCCAGGGGCCTGCCGACCGCCCCCCGCAGATATATATACTGCTGCGGCTGAAGGTCAGAGGGCACGGCCGTGGAGGTGGAGCACACAGCAGCTGCCCGCTCCAGTCAGGGACGGAGATAGGAGCGCTTCAGCCTTCACATGTGCAGCTCAGACAGCTTTCAATGAACTCATTACCTCCATGGAAGCTGGGCGATAATGTAACGCCATGCGTGTTAGTTTGTTCACCACTGGATGGATTTTAATGGAACTTGGAGTCAACCTGACTCCAAAAGTTGATCTATTTCTGCCTGTTTTGTCCTGTTTTAACCATCCATATAAACCCAAACATTCAGCTCATTCAGGAGATATGACTTCTGTTTGTTGTAACTTTTATACTTTTCACAATATTTAACTTTATTTACTCATATTTTCCCCACAGAAATACATTAAGATCTCTTCAGTTCCTTCAAAAACACTCTTGTCCTTGAAATCTGCTTCAGTGAACTTGCTCTATATTTGGCTTCTTGTTCTAGTTTTAGTTTTTAAAGCTGCCGTTCTGCCTCTTCAGCAGTCATTCTGCATTTTTTACAGAAAATGCAGTTTCTCTAGTTTGACATGGAACCACATCGCTGACATGTTGACCAGAAAGATGTTTAACCTGATTTAATTGCAGCACAACTCCTTTTGCTGCCATCTTTTAACACCGTGGTGATGGAATCAGCTGTTTGTTCCCTTTAGTGTCCATCACTGTTAATCATTATTTATTATTACTGAAGCTGGATTAACTGTCATGTGTACGCAGATGTCACATCCGATGATCTCATTACTCCATTTACAAAAAGAAAGACCCAAAATGAGCCATCTGTTTTTGATTATTATTAATGTGAACTTGCAGCAGAGCTGCTCCCTGTCGCCACCTGGTGGGCAAAACGGGAATAAATTAAACCAAACAAGAAAAAAGTGTAATTAAAAAAGTACAAATTTTATTGTATTTTTTTTTTTTTTATCTTTTACAAAGGCCTGTTTACCCAAGTTCTTTTTATATAAACAAAATATAACAGCTTGTCATTGCCCTGGACTGATGAAAAAAAAAAAAAAAATCAAAGTCACAAAATACAAAAAAGCGTTTCGGGAAATAAAAACAAAGCGAAACAAGAAAATAAAGCAGGACAAGTAACAAACAAAGGCTTAAAGAGCTGAACACAACGGGCAGATATTAGAGAGTTTATAAAAACAAAAAGACCACAAAAAGAAAAAAAACTTTTCATAATTGATTTTAGGCAGTACAGAACAAGTGCTTCATATGTAAAAATCCACCGAAAGGACAGCTGAGCTGCCAACACAATGTACAGAAACATCTGGGGAGGGGGGTGAAGCGCTTCTCTGACTCCGGCCTGCACGACACCAAACCCTTTAACCAAGCTTCACAAATACAAACAAATTTTTAAAAAAAATCAATCCCCACAACCCATGTTTGGCCTGAAAATAACGACAGATGAGCGAATGAATAGTGTCCAAACATCCCACACGAGACAGCGTCACAGAATCCAATCGTGTCTTCATGAAAAAATAAAAACAAAAATCTTAAACAAAACGACACAACAAAAGCTTTCTTGAGACGAGAGAAAGCGGCGGATCTTAAAATGCATTCAGTTGGCAACAGAACTAACGGCATCAAAAGACGGACACGAATCCAAACGAAGGAATGTTTACAGCATCAAGTCGGCGAGTCGAATCGAGTCTGACAGGAGAGGAGGCTCGCAGCAGGGCCTTCCAGTCACAAATCCCAACAAATATAAGCAAAGTAACATGAGGTGCACAGACTCGGTGCGGGAGAAAGATCGTGGGTGGCACATCTGCAGCTCGCTTCGGAGCTTTTCAGTGGACTTTCTTCGTTTTTTTTATTATAATTTGCCATTTTTATGTTTAAAATACAAACATTGAGCGATCGTTTATTCTCCAACTAAAGCTGCCGATACGTTAAACTCTCCCTCTCTTTCCCAACATGAGTCGATGTGTCGCTGCGAACGCCTCAACTCTTCCTCCAAATATCACTTCAGGTAAGAAAACAAAAAAAATAAGATAAACGCAGGCACACGCATAAAAAAACAAAAAAAAGGTGACTTACTGAAGTTCAGTGAAGGGTTTTGGCCTCAGCTCACTGCTCACCAGCAGAGCACCACAAAAAAACAAAACAAAAAAAAAGCACCTTGCGAGAAGAGACTACATTCTTTGATAAAAGCATGTCAAGTTTCATACTACAGGTGTGATTTACACACCAATCGACGGTGCATAGAGAACTTCACCTTGTGTATAAACGACGCCAACAAAATTTACAGATGATGGAATTGCATAAATACAAACAATGCTAGTGCATAGTCACTGAAATCCACTAACCAAGACCAGATGATCCATTTTAGGCCTTCAAACAAAAGAAAACAAAAAAAAGGGGGGAGCAATGGAAACCTGAATGGGTTTCAGATTTTCACATCAGCAGAACGTTTTCAGATACAAGGAAGAGTTTGATTCAGTCAAAAAAAAAAAAAAAAAAAAAAAAGACTCCGGTCGTATTTAAACGCCAGCCGGTTTTAAGACAGCGGCCCTAAAAACCGAGACGTTCTCCGTTTTCGTTCAGAGCGAGCGGAACCGTCTGCAAAACGGGAAGAAATCTGGATTTTCAAACACTGAAGGTGGGCTTTTAGACGGGGCAGAGATGTTTCAGCATAACCTCGACTAAAACAACCGGATTATTGCTGCGTCACATCATGAGAGGAGCCCCGCCCTGAAATACGACCGACGACGTCACCGGGACACGAAATCGAACAATTCATTAAATCTGTTACTTTCATTAACTCCGAGTCAAACTCATTAACTGGAAATAGTCTGGATGTGATTGTTTGTTTAAATTTCCCTCCGTTTTTTTTAAATTTAATCCCATGACTTGGAACATTCCCAAAGATCGACTCTCCACGGAAAGTTTGTCCCTTTCCAGACTTTCCAGAAATTCCCGTTTTTCCCTGGAAAAACCTGACGAACCACCATGTCCTTAATCTCAGTTTAACCAAAGCCTTATTCTTCAGCATTCAGCAGCCCTGACGCAAAGGAAATATGAACGTAAACGTGAAAAAAAAAAAAAAAAGAATAAAACTGACGGGATTCAGCTCTTTTTTCGGGACTTTAGATTAGGAAAAAAAGTTTTCATATTCAAGTAAATTTGACAGAATTTCATTTGAATCTGTTGATTTTTCCCCCAAATTCTAAAATTTAGAAACGGTTTAAAAGTTTTAGTTTCACGGCCACCGGCGATAAAATGTGGGAACAAACAAACTGCCTCTGGGTGGCCGGGTCCAATCCGCCCGGTCGGATTGGACGGCGGGAATACCGTCAGCGTCCCGGTAACGGCGGGGAACGCTGGCGGTCGTTAAAAACTCGCTCCGGGCCGACAGACGCTGACAGCTTCTCACAACGGATGAGTTCGTTTTTCAAGTTGCGACAGACCAGCTCTGAAAACAAACAAATAAAAAAAAAACAAAAAAAAACGACTAATAATCCCACAGAGCCTCCTCTGCACGCTGACCTTCCTATCTTCTTCTCGTTTTTTTTTTAAATTCAGAAAATTTACAGTACAAGACTGACACAGAGCTTAACTACTGGATTTAGGAGTTTGGATAATGCCAAAGAAAGTTTCATTTATTTATTTTTTTATTTATTTTTCTTTTTTTTTTTAAGTAGTCAAGCTCCTGGAGGGAGTCTTACAGTGAGTGGGGTGATTTAAGTGTTTGTGTGCGTGCAAAAGTTCTGGTGCGGGTCAGTTCATGGAACAGTCCTCGCCCTCCGTGTCCGTGTCCGTCTCCGAGCAGGCGGTGTCCATGGCGACGTGGGCGGGGCTGACGATGACGGCTCGTCTCTGCTCATCCTCCGCGCTGGCTCGCCTCTCCTGAGCGCGCTCGATGTGCTGGATGGCCTGCGGGCGGGAAGCAAAGCGTGTATTTGAGCCACACAGCCAGATTAAAGTCCTCTTTGCATTTCTGGACTCTTTCAGGCTGAAATTGTTTCATTTTTGACGTTTAAACATCTGTTTCCTCAGTGGTGGGGCCTCATTATCTGCATACTTCAAAAACACAAAAGTTGTGCAGAAATGACAGACAAATAAGAACAAGTTTGATAAAACTGCTTGCACGGAGCACTATAAAAATTAAGATTTGAGTTATTTTCCACCGTTGTCTCCATGCTCTCCAGGACGAGCCGTCAACTCTGTTTTTTTCCTTCTTCATATCATCAGCAGGAAAATACAAAGAAAACAGACGATCCTGAGCGGTTCAACAAAACTGGACCTCCTCTGTTGATTCCTCGGTTGTTTCACAACCATCCTCGCCTTGAAGCATGTGACCTAAACCGCTGACACGTCGGCCTCGTTAGGAAGCATTCAACAATGTCAACGACCCGAACGACCCACGGTTCATGTGACCCTAACGGCTCTGTTATCGCGGCCGTTAAAGCGACGATTTACAAGATTTACAACCGGGACTCCCGACCCGCCATCGGTACTGATCAAGACAAGTCCGGTTGGCTCCTGCTGAAACTCTCAGGATCGTCACGCCTCCCCGCTTCGAACAAAGCCGAACGAGCTCGAACCTGCACGATGGTGTCCAGGTTCTGTCTGGAAGTGGACACGCCGCTGGT
Organism: Kryptolebias marmoratus; assembly: GCF_001649575.2. NCBI lineage: Eukaryota > Metazoa > Chordata > Actinopteri > Cyprinodontiformes > Rivulidae > Kryptolebias > Kryptolebias marmoratus. The sequence continues at coordinate 22,230,677 of NC_051432.1, forward strand.
GTGGACGGACGGGCTCATGGTCACCACGGTGACGTGATGATTGGGGTGCTGGGTTAGTGTCGGAGCCGGGACGATGACCGTGGGGTGGTGGGTGGGTGCAGGGGGAGTGGGAGGAGCCAACACCTGAGGGACAGACGGGAGAAATGAGCACGCGGCGGTGCACGCGGCGGTGCACGCGGCGGTGCACGCTTCGCTCCGATGTTCGATGCTTTTATCTTTGTTGTGTCCTGACCTGAGAAGTGAGGGTCTGTTTCTCAGCAGCGTGGATCTGCTGTAGCCGTAGCAGCATTTGGTTCTGGATAAGTGCCTGCTCCTCCTCCACCTTCTGGGTTAACACCTTCAGGCGCTCCGGGTGCAGCTGGGTGTCCAAACAGCGCACCTAGAAGCAGAGGGGAGGCATCCGTTACGTCACTTTGACTCAACGAGGACACATCCTGAGTTTATGACCTGTTTCAAACCGTAAAACACTCCAGTGTTGGAAATTTCTGCCAGACTCAGTTTAGATGATTTGGAAACATCCCCCCCAGTGTTTACCTGCCTTTTGAACAGTTTGTTTAAGTTTCTGTTTGTCTTCAGCACCTGTTCAAGCTTCATCTCAACCTGCCGTTCAGGTAAATCCAGGATGTGAGCCGATCAGGAGCCGGCTGATGAGCTGATAAAGCTGTCAGCTTTATGGGACTTTACTGTTTACTATTCTGACTGCAGGATAACAGCCTTTTGTGTCCTCAAGATGTCACCCGTTTATATTTTGTGGACAAATTTAACAGTATGTGAAGCATTTTAATGATTTTTTTTAGAATTATAGTAATTGTGGGAATGTTTGGATGTATAAGTGAGTGAGGTGCTTTGTTAGAAACCACACCTGCTCTTCCAACTGCATGCGAGCCGAGCGCTCCTTGTCCAGCTGCTGCCGCAGCTCCAGCATCTCCCTCCTCAGCTCCTCCACCTTCTCCTCCTCCAGCGTGTCCGGAGAACCAATCCCCTCATCCTTTTCCTCCGCTCGCCTCCTTTTAGGCGACGAGCCGCTGAACTCCTGCAACGACAGGGGCGCCACAAACGTAAACGCACAAACAGGCCTCGGATCAAAACCTGACCATGCTGCGAAACATAACCGGCCCTCTTTTTTTTTTTAGAAACGGCGGGTTCTTCTCGCAGAAAAACAAGAACACTCCTTTAACGGAACCAAATACTTGCGTAGAGAGAAAATTAAAAGCCAGGTGAACTAATAACCTGCCGTAATTATCCAACACACGGCAGGGCTGACAACTTGATCCTGTGCGGTCTTTGTCACTGACTGGAAACTGTTAAAAGAACCAGTTTTACAGGTTTATAAAGAAATGATCACAGTCAATGTGACCTTAAGTTTTTGCCATTCAGACCAAACAAAACCGCAAGAAACAAGACCTAAACAGAAAAAAACTTAATAACACAGAACTATCTAAGGACATTTAAATGAGGTTTTAAAGAAATTTCAAGCAATGGGAGCCAAACGTTGGATTTTAAGGGCCTTTAGTGGCTGAAATTTCCTCGTATGAAATGTTATACCTCTTCAACAAGCCTGTACGTCATCAATTATAGGTGGTTTATTTGATATAAAACAAACATATTTCTGGTAAAGTCCTGTTATGTTGTGTAAGAAGAAGATTAATAACATCAAACAGAAGCGACTGGACCGATTAAACTGAACATTAAGATGTTGGACAGAATTATAAAATATATTTTTAAAAATATTTTGATTTGTTAGTTTCTTTGCTCGCATAAAACTTGCAGCACTTTATTTAAAGCATGCCTTTTATTTATTTATTTTTTGTTTAATGGCCACGATTGCCCTCAGTCCAGCTGAGCGCAGATGTGTTTGACATTTACTCAAACCTGGCTCTAACATCCATCCTGATAACATCCTAACAGCGCCAAATACAGCTGTGAACGACCTCAAACGTCTTCAGACACAGTTCGGACCCCTTTTATTCTCAAAGGTTTGGTCGTCTGAACGCAATCTGTCCTGAGCCCCTGCAGGACCTCCCACCCGTTGTTACCTGGATCCTCAGCGAATGTTGCACCAATTCATTCACGTTTCGGAGTAAAGATTTTACTGCAAAGTGTGAACGCTTTCAATCAGAGCTGTGCCCCAAACAAAGCGTGAGGTATGAACAGGGCCTCAGGGAGAACATCCTGCTGCAGAGCTCACCTCCAATTAGCAGGAAGAAGATGAGTTAAAATCTGTCCTGCTGGTTGATAAACCAACCCTAACTCATGTCTGTGGATCTGTGGGGATTAAAATGTGCCCCCCTCAGCTCTACATTCTGATATGTTGTAAACGTGTCAGTTTCGTGTCAGCATTATTTCGGCTCGTACTACAAAAAGGAAGTCAATAACCACAAACCTGCTACAATAAGAACAAGACAACAAAACAAATAAGAGTTCCTTCCAGGAATTATGGCTGAACGATCAAATCAACTTTTAACAAGGCGATACTTCTTGGACTGAAATGGTCTGATCCCTCATTTCCACAGCTGTTTGCAAGTTAAAAGGCCTAAAGAAAAGAAAACAGTTCTGCACTTGTTCTGCTGGAAGGACGGAGCTCTTATCACTGCAACAAAATTTGTTTTTTTCCAGAAAAACATCAAATCCTCCAGGTCAGAGTGATTTATGACTTGTACAGCAGCAACATATGCATGCTGACATGCTTCAAGAAGAAAGGTGATTAAACTAAAATCTGATGCTACTTATCCAACTAAACCTGTAAAACCACACTGACAATACAGGACACCAAACATACACCTAAAACGATATTTAATGGCGCGAACACTGAAGTTTTAGCAATTAAAACCTAATATTAACAAATACTGTTATTATAATTTACATCCATTTTCTGCTTCCATCTGAGAGTTTAATTAACTTATTTGGAAGCAAATATCTACAGATTTTAAAGCTAATCTATGGTCACAAACCAAAAGTTAACTTTTTCCTGAGAAGTGCTTAAAAAATACACAGTAATGAATGGTAAACAACTGATTTAACACAACATTACAAACAAAACAAGCATGAATTTGCCAATTTAATTTCTCTACCAAAACAAAACAACAAGTTTGGAAACCACCTGAAGAGCAAACATGAACCTCCAGCAAACTGCCTGAAGCCACCAGTAATGTTATTAAAATGTCGTTAAAAAGATTTCTGCCTTCATTTACCTGGATGAGGCGTTTCAGCTGGTTGTTCTGCGTGAGGAGCTGCGTTTTCTCCTGCTCCAAGGTGTAAATGTAATCGGCCGTCTGTTGAAGAATCGCTGCCTGGAAGGGGAGAAACCAGAAGCTAAAGTTTAGACACAGTTTTCCTCAAACATGTAACGACACAAACTCATGAAGCTGCTGCTGAAAACTTCCCACCAAAAAGCAGGCCTGACAGACGGGACTTTACGAGCTGTGGAGAAAAAAAAACAAGCACCTTGCTGAGTTTCTCTCCGTCTGTGTGCGGCAGGAGTGTTTTCAGGGACTGAAATCCCGCGTTGATGCTCTGCATACGGCGGCGCTCGTTGCTGTTGGCGATTTCACGCCGGATCCGTCTCTCCTGGTCCTGGGCCGTCTCTGGGCTGAGGGGGATGTTGGCCAGGCTGAGGAAAAAACAAACAAGAGGCGGTCAGATGATCGCCGATTGGCCCCGAGATCACAAACTTCATTCCTCCTCTGCATCTCACCCTGAACCTCCAGTCTCACCTCTGCAAAGTCAGTCAGGTGGTTTTTTTTTTTGCAGGATTACTCAAAAGATTTAAGTGGACAGGAAATGATTTGTCATAATCAAGAATAGATGCGCTTTGAGTATAAAAACTTTGCAAACATCCACAAAATTCAGCTACAAGCAATAAAGTTTAGAATGAAGCCAATTTAAACTGCAACCCTGTGTAAAAAGACAACTTTCTAAGCTACAAAAGGCTCCAAATGTGACAACGAGGCTTCCAGTCGTGTCCCCGACGCTTCTGTTCATGCCGACCTCTTTACATTCCTGAAGTCTCGCTCCATGGAGGTCCAGGAGTTTGGCTGAACTCAACGACCCCGTCAGCATCTCCACCTCACAACGTCACGCTGGTAAAACCTTCAGTCATATTTACTCAGAGGAGGGGGGAAAATATGTCAACTATTAACACTGCGGATGGCCACAACAAACCCGAAGGACCAGATTTAGAAAGAATTAAAAAGGTCACGAGGTCAGATGGAAAATTAACCTTTAAGGACTTCCTGTTTACAGAAGGTGGCTGGTAACTATCCTTTAGTCCTAAAATCTAAAAGTTAAACGGCCACAGTTCTTTTTAATAATCTACGGGATGAAGTGACGTTACATCGCTAAAATTAAAAGTGGAAAGTAGGAATTAAAAATAATCATTACAATAATAAAAATACTGCTTTTTGCAGTGCTCCTAATGTGGCACAGCTGGAGGAGCACATGAACATTTAGAGTTTAAATTTGCTCTACAGAATAAAAACATTCATGTTTCCAAACCGTAACTGGTATGAGTGACATTAAATACAAAATTATTAACTTTCAACTAAAAACAATGCATTTTAAATATTGCTTCTTTGGCTCCAGAGCAGCTGGGGGATCCCTGCATCTCATGAATAAATTATTTACCAACCTTTAAATAAATCAGAGCTTATTTTTCCCTCACAGATATTACGGTGGACACTGATGCAATGCATTTTCCAATTAGGGTCTTGTAGATATATAAAAAAATACTATGTGACCCGGTGCAATTTAATGCAAGCGGCATGAAAAATAAGATAAAAGGGTTATTAGTCCTTGAAGGAATGCACAAAGCTTCCCTCCCTTAGACCAAGATCATCTTATGTTGAGATAATTAATGGAGTGCAGCCATTTTATTCAACGTTATGGGAAGCTTCATTAGAAATCGTTTAACAGTCTATAAGATATTTTGCTAACAGACAAAGAGGGTTGACTCCAACGGATAATGCAAAAGATCTCTTGCAATAAGTAGCACTTGGAGTAGACGCTGAGAATAACGCTCAGTTAAAAAGGCACAACAGATTTTAGCACAATATCTGTAAAGTTGACTGAATTACAGCCATTTTGGGGTTTTCTGAGGTCAGGTGGCTGACACACAGACACACAGATATTAACTGTTTTGGCTATCAAATATTGAGAAAAAAAGCAAAGTGGTACATTTCTATAAAAAGACAAGTAATAAGCCATTTATGAAACATTGTTCAACTCTCATGGGCTAAGTATTTTTGTCTGTAATTGTTTGTTGCAACAAATTAGAGTTTCTTTATTTTAATCAGAAACTATATGGAGATCCCCCCCCAGTCTAAAACATCTGATTAGGTGCAGCTATTTAAAACAGGAGAGAAGAAACCAGATGTTTAATGTTGCTGCCAGAGGTGAAAATGATTCCCATTGCGGTCGCTAGGGGGCGCGCCACCGGACCGGACGGCAGCAGCAGCAGGCCCCCCCTGGCACCGAGGAGAACAATGCTTTCCACCATTAGCACCAAAGCTAGCGCCATGTAATTGGGTCGTTGCTTGCAAACAAACACGCGTGTTCATCCACCAACACGTACTGGGCCACGCTTCAAAAAGAAAATAAATAAAACAGGTCGACACGCTGGCGAGCGCGAGCTCGAATTGCCCAAGTCCCAGCCGACGCAGACGCAAAACAAGTGCGCAGTCGAGCTAAACTATGCTAAGCTAAGATATGCTAAGCTAAGCTAATTTTAGCATAATGACACAGCGACGTCTGCTGCGCGGAGCAACAATTAAACGCGCAAAGCACCAGAGCCGAAACCCAGTTTAACCAACCGGGATTTTACAGAGGGGGGCAAAATAAATAATCAACTAGTGTTTCTGGGGCAAAAGCATATGAAGTGATATTAATAAATAATGCAAAATATAGTGATTCCAAACGTGTTCCGTGTGGCGACGATTATGCTCGCTACCACGTGGTTGGTATCCATCTAGACCGTATCGATTCCACCTCGCTAATTTACATATTTCTAAAAGCCAAGCGGCGTGCACTCTTAACCCAGAATAAAATAAAAATACAATGAAACAAAACAAGCATAAGTATTGTTGCAGGTCGTGCGTCGTAGCTGCCGACTCTACAGCTAGAGCGCACAACTTAGCGGCTGATTTTGTACAACCAGGCTACAGCTGCCAACACGGTAGCGGAGCTAACAGCTAGCATGTTACCTGAAGTCAGACCGTGCCACACACACACACGCACGCACACACGCAGACCCGAGCCGCGTGAAAACCTTACTTTTGCGAGCGGCGTCGTGATAAATGCCCAGCCCGCGTTACGCACCTGCAGAGCCCTCCTATGACGTCCTTCTCCGTCTTCTTGAACTGCTGTAAGGACGAGATCTTCTCTGTCGGCATCATGAAATAATCCATGCTTTCAAAGCCGCCTCCTGCTGCTGCTGCTCCGTGGCGCTCCTCTTGTTTTCTCCTCTCCTCTCCTGCTCCTGTTCGGACCTAACGAGGGTTGGGATCTCCGGCTGCGTCCCTCGGCGGCGCGAAACGCCAAAAAAATAAGCGTTCAAGTTCAGCCTCGAGGAGAATAAAAGTGAATCCGAGCTGTGTTGCTTTCCACAGCTGATGGGGTTCCCTGCAGTGTGTGTGTGTGTGTGGCTTCCTACCTCCGCCTACTACGGGTGTGTGTGTGTGTGTGCAGCTGATCTGTGCGAGGCGGGAAACAGCTGGTTGGAATCAAAGCTCGTTTTCCGGAAAACCGAACAAACAGAGCTCTGTGTTTTTTTTTCTTTCTTTCCTGCAGTTCTTGCAGCAGCGTGACTGCAGCGCTTCGGTTCTACGAGAATCCAGACGAGCCTCCGGTCGGAACCACCGGAGTCCGTCAGCAGGGCGAAGAAAACAGAAAAAAAAACCCAAAAAAAACAGGAGCTGGAGGAACAAAGGAGAGCAGAAAAAAGAGCTGATCCTTGGCCGCCAGTCAGACGTAGTTAGTCCATCTGCAGCCTGTTTGACCACTTTTTGTTATAAATCTATTATTTTATGGAAGCCCCGTTTTCGCCACTGGGAACAAAACTAAATCCTCTTAAGTCATAGTTCCTAGGTACTATTTCAAAACTATGACGGCATCTCACAAATATGAAATACAAACTAACTTAAAAATGTCTTAGAATCTAAAATAAATATGACTTAATATCTCTTATGACTTAACAGCTCTTAAATACGAGATACTAACTCAACATTATGACTTAGTATCACATAAATGACTTAGTATTTCAGAATTATGACTTAGCATCTCTTATGACTTATCCCATAAATATGAGTTCTTTCAAAATTATGAGAGTATTTCAGTTTAATACTCAGCATCTCATAAATATGACTTAGTATTTCATGACATAGTATCTCATAAATAGGTGATACTAAATTAAAAATGTCTTGGAATCTTAAATAATTACGACTTTATATCTACTATGATTTAGCAACTCTTAAATACGAGATACTAACTCAACATTATGACTTAGTATCTCATAAATGTGTGATACTAACTCGTTATTATGACTTAGTAACTAAATACAAGGTAACTAAAAATTATGACTTAGTATTTCAAAAATTATGACAGTATTTCAGATATATGACATAGTATCTCTTATGATTTAGCATCTCATAAATATGAGATATTTCAGATTTATGACAGTATTTCAGTTTAAGACTAAGTATTTCTTCAATCTCAAATACAAGATACGATTTCTAAATTAGGACTTAGTATTTCAAAAGTTATTACCAAACATCTTACAACTATAATTTAGTATCTCAGAAATATGACTTAGTATCTCTTATGATTTAGCATGTCAGAAATATGAGATGCTAACTCATAATTATGATCTAAGATCTCATAAACACGAAATATCTAAAATTGAGTTGTCTCCACATGATGACTTAGCATCTTAAAAATATGATGTAGCATCTCATAATCCTGAATTAGTAGCTCATAATGATCAGATAGCATAAACTATAGTTTTGAGATATGAATTCATGAGATTCTAAATCATAATTCTGAAATATTATCTCATAAATCTGACTTAAAAGGCTCTTTTTTCCAACATATTGGCAGAAATGGACAAAGCTTGGTAACTTCAATAATGTTTTAAAGAAATTAATGATTTGAAAAGAAAAACCTTATATTATTTTTTAATATATCACACCTGTGACAAATTATAAACATCTTAAGTAAAATATGACATTTACACCTGGTGGTAACTCCAGTTTAGTCCAGCAGGTGGCAGCATTCCCCCAGAAAGCTTTCAGTCGCCTGGTTGGTTTTATTTACATCCAGAATAAACAAAAGGGGGAAGTTATTGTGGATATATTAACTGAATATTAGCTGGTTAAACTCGCACATTTGGATGTAATTTAAAATTAATTTTATTCTTCCATCTGAAGTTAGGTCACTGCGTTATCGTTTGTCTTTGAAAGCCCAGTTAGTAGAACCTGCAAAAATGCTTTTTTAATTTACAAAACAATAATAAAAATAAAGCAAAATACTTTTTTTTTTCCTTTATTGTGGCTTTTATTTCACTATGCAGTACAAGTTTGAGTGAATAAAAACAGTTCAACAATGATAAATATTTGGTCCTTTCTCAGCTTTACATAAAAACAATCCCTCATTAATCTAAAACATCCTGAAGTAAAGCAAATATAACTTCCCTCCACTCACCTTAAATATGACATTAAGTACAAAGATGGATCAAACTTCACCTTACTGACCCTTGAAGTATCTGCACCATGTGGTGATACAGATAAATTAGTGTAACTATGGAGGCGTAAGTGTCAAATTTTACAACTTAGCCTGAAAAACTCTTATTTCTTTAAGAGAATAGACAGAACAATATGCATAGAAGCAAACAAACAGAGAAGTAAAAACAAAGAAAAAAAGATTCTCTTGTGGCAAAGTGCTTTTTCATTTTTAGCATACAACATTCTAGCTTAAAAGCAAAGACGTCGGGTTTATAACGCAGAGTTTCTTTGGGAAATAGGAGCTTTGGTAACAGGCGTAGCACGAGAAACAAAACAACTTTTAAGTTTGGTTTCAGCTTCGTAGTCTGAATCTAAACGTAGGGACATTTATTCTTTCATCCACAGCCTTTCACCTCAGAAACCTCCTCTGTGGAGAAGAGAAAAAAGCCGAGATGTGGTTCTGTCCTCGGGTCACTGGGCCGGAGCAGAACTTTCTGTAGAGATGGAAGGTCTGGTCCGTTTTGCAGCAGATTCCTCCACAGTAAACGTGTAATTGTACTGAAAAAAATAAAGAGAATCAAATCTCGGTTTCTGCACGCATTATAAAGTAATATGGGTCAACGTGAGGATCGGGTTTAAAATTACCTCGTTTTCAATGTCTTCGTGAGACTTTATACGGATGTTGTTCAACTGAGAGTTCAGCTGCAGAGACTAAACAGAAACAGCGCATTTAGAGAGAGGCAGAGGAAAAAAAAGGGGATAAATTAAAAGAAAACTGAAGCAGTAGCTGTCTATTACTTGTGTAAAATAAAATAACCTTACCGTCTGATTTGCCTGGAAATCAAAATCTGGGTGCAGGCTGAAGGGGACTCCATCTAAAGCTGCAGAAAGACAAGAAGAAGTCAAGAACTGGGTGTTTGTGTCACATTAAACATTTTACATGTTATTTAGTGCAAAGCTTAGGCATTCTTTTATAGTGTCCTCACCAAGTAAAAAAAAAAAAAAAGTTTATTTAGCGCTTATCTTGAACTCAGCTGAAGTAACAAATATGTTCGTTACTTGTACTCGTATTGTTTTATTTTGTTGTATTTATCCGCTACACCTTTAAAGGCCGGTCTGTGAAAATACTGTCTGATAACGAACCGGTCTGTGGAGCTAAAAAGGTTGGAGACCACTGGTCTAAATGATGTACTGTAGTTAATAGAAAAGTACGGCTAAAGAGTCATTTAGCATCAGAGACTTTAATCTCTGATGATAACCGTTTTCATGTGGGAAGTTCAGCTCTTTAAGTGCAAACCAAGACTATAAAATACAGTTAAAACTTTACAACTCAAAGTCTAAATAATCAGTTCTGTAACAAACATGAACACAAGTAAATGCTGCTACATCCTGTCTCAGTGTCTGGCGTCTTGAAAGATGATTACTTTTAGCTCGCACCTGTAATTCCAAACAGGCTGCTGTCAGCAGAGTTGTCCAGGTTGTCTTTTGACTTCAGGCTGCACCGTCTGTGACTCAGCCTGCTTGGAGGCAGGGCGGGAGGAGGAGGGTTGCTGCCGGGGGGGAGAAAAGAAGGAAGACGTTAAAGCAACGTCTCTCTGGACGCCGGTTTCTTGTAATAAGGGAAGTCTGTGAGTAAGACCTGGGTCTGAGGGGAAGAGGAGGGGCAGCCGGCTGATCCAAGGAGAGGCTGCGCACGTCCAGGCTGTACTTGCGAGGTTTGGGTTGGGGTACGGGGCTGGAGAAGTGTCCCTTTCTGCACCACAGAACGTAGCCGTGGATGTCCCTGTGGAGAACGCAAAATGATCGACAAATTAGAAACAGCAGAATGACTCATGAAGACATCTGAAACTGCTACGTTAGAAACAATAATCGAGTGTAAACGTGAATGCCACTAACCCCACATATGTGTAATGCTGCAGCATCATTTTGCTTTTGGCCGTCAGCTTGATGTCCAACACGGCTGTGTCCACATTGTTTACCGGAGAGAGGCGAACACACACCCGTTTTTTCTTCGAAACCGTGGCCTCTACACACACACACACAAGTACAGAAAGTGTCCATCAGTCAAACTGCAAAACAAATCAGTAAAAAAATAATAAAAATAAAAAAATCTGTGAGTGTGTCTGCGCGCACTGGGTTCAAGGTGCTCTGCTATACAAAAGTAACCATGAGGAAGAGCGTCTTTGTCCGAAATGATCTGAACGTCAGACACCACCTTGCCTTCTGTCAAGTCCTAAAGAGAAGAAAAAAACTTGTTCGTATAGTCGTAGAGACCAGAATCACACCCAAATACAGCTGTAACGCAAAGGTTGTCAAACACTGCGTGTCACCTTGCTGTAGCACAGGTAATACCCCGATTTAATGGCAAAGCTGCGCGTGAAGTTTGCCGTTGCACCGTCCTCCGTGATGCTGATCTGCAGAGAGACGACGGAGACAAAGGCAACATGTTGGACGGATCAACTGTGTTCAGAGTGTTTGAATTCAGAAAAGCTGAAGAAAATTATTCCTGTAAAAATATCTGCAAAACGAATATTATCTTTTGGGATAAAAGCAAGTCTTGTGGCACCACAAACACTCCGGTTTCTATTTGTGATGCAGTTTATTGAAATTTTACAGCTTGTTAGTTGTGTTCATGATGATCGGTGGTTTTGCTAAAATCTATTCACTTCTTTGCCATAATAGAGCGTTTTAGACACTTTTCTTTGTACTTATCTGGGCAGAAACGACAAACTAACTATACCTGAAGCTCCAAAACACCAGTTGTTGCTTTTGAATAATAAAAAATAAAAAAAAACATCCTGTCTTCAGGTTTATTAAATTTGATGTCTGCAGGGTTAAATGTTGTGTTCAAGTCATTACTGTAGACTTTTACTGACAACACATTCATTTTTCCCCCTAAAGATCTTCATTAATTTAAAGTCAGTCTCTGTTTCTAAAGGTTGGGTTTCAATTTCAACAAAAACAGCATTTTTAACACTTTAAACTTCACTTGATAAAACCTTTACGATGTTTATTGCATCTTGGTGTCATCTTTGACTCGCTCCATGCTGTTTCTCACTGCTTGAGTTGAAACTATAGAGCAGATTAAAGCTTTAAAATGCACATTAGTGTTCCTACCAGGGTGAAATTTTTAGGACAGGTGCCGGTGTTGGAGGTCCAGGCCACTGCTGTCACGGGCCGGACTGTCGTGTGCTCCATCAACGACATCTGAGGAAGAGACAGAAAATAAGAAACCAATAGAATAAAACCAAAAAGAAAAGTAACTAACAGTTACGGCGACCCTTTAGCTGCAACTATTCCCACATCAGTTACAGAAAACCAAATGTAATGCTGAATCAATGCCTTTTTTTTTTTAAATAAATCAAAGTATGATATTTCTTGTGTCATTATAGGTTTCCTGCTTCTATCTACTTGTATAAGCCAGGTAAACATCTGCAATTAAGTTATAATGCTTTAACTGGGCTTTTATTCTTACAGGTTGAAAACATCTCAAGAATCAAAATATAATTTTTAACTATCGGATGAGGTTTTATGTTGACTGTGGTTCTGTAGAACAGTGTGCTTTCGTGCCTGCCGGCGCTGTGAGAACCGACTCGTTTTGTCCGTACGACACGTAGGAACGCACTGAGGTTTATAATGACTCGAGGATTCCTAGACTCCATTGTTCAAGACAATCAGATCTTATTCGGGAGGAATAATCACGCTGTCGTTACATAATGGAGGACAGAGTGACACCGTTTACAGCAAGAACTCATCTCTGACATCAGCAGGGTGTGTTTTCTTTACCAAAAAAATTAATAAATCTCTTTTAACTCTTATGAGCTCCTTTCAGAAATGGTATTTGCTCATTCTTCCTTGTGCTTTAATTTTAAATGATCCCATTTCTAAAGATAGTCTTTTAGAAAACACAAGACTAAAGGTTTAAAAGGTGTCTTATAAAATGATAGTTTGATGGATTAACTGGTTCCCTTTTAAATCTAGAAGTTAGCTGAAGATATAACATTAACCAGCTTACTTATTGTGGTTCCCAGTGAAACACTGCTCATCAATATGTGAACTATTTACTAACAGTAATGGAAAATAAATGACTCCAGTCGATAGTTTAACTCAGTTTTATGTTATTTTATTGCTGAGATTTTGGGTCACAGTAAGAAAAAATGCTTTTATCACAGCTTGTCTCTTTATTTTAACAAATCAAACGGGTTCCCCACCTCTGCCAGAATCTGCCTCTCTTTAACTTTATAATAAAAAGAGCAAACATGTCGAAAATTACAGTAATAATTAGCTTCGATGAGGAACATTACAAATGACACTTGGTGATTTTTTTTTAATATCAACTTTTTCACACTTCTTAGTACCTTACAAAACCTTCACAAGCCTCATTAAAAATTATATGTTATTCTATTTCTGACTGTGTAATAAAAGACGGTTATTGAACAACAGAAGCCGAGCTAAGTTTACTTTACCTTTCTACCCCACCATTGACCAAAACTCGCTGTTTCGTGATAAAAAAAGCTAAAATGCTAACTTGTTTAGCACTATTAAGTATATAAATAAGAAAAACACACACTTACTCTGTATCTGTATTAACTTTTTGGGTTCCAAATCGGTCGTTATTCGAAGGGTAATAAACTTCTCAGCTGCTAGCCAAAATATCCTGTTCGTAATTCTCTGAAACAGGAAGTAATTAATCCATTCCGACTACAGTTCCCATCGTCCCCTTCGGCACTACGTCATGCTTAAAACTTCTGATATGAACACACGATGGCGGCAGTGCTATGAAAATAACAACAAACAAACTGATTTTGTTTTTCTTTGTGAGCTAAATTGGCCTTAATATCCGGATTAATATTTTTGATATTTTTCTGTGTTCACGTTAAATCCCCAAACAAAAACAAATAAACACAATTGTTGCTCATTTGGTGCATGTTGTGTCGTTTCAGACATGAACTGAGTTTGACTTTGATTCTCTTTAGTATTTCAGTTTTTAATTATAGAATTTGTATTATTACGTCATCAGCTTTATCAATATGTACTAAGATCACCTAAAATTTACCACAACTTTTTGGGTTCGTGTCCTCCAGTGTTGAGCCAAGGCACTACATCTTGTTGATTTCTGCACAAGGTGAAACTTGTTTTCCCAGTCAAATCATACACATTTGAATGTTTTGTCCACATCTTTTTTTGTCTTCCTGCCTGCCTGCTTGCTGTTGTATATACTTTAAATTTGCTGTGGTTCTTTAATAATAAAAGTAACAAAACATGTGACATGTGGAATAGAGATCAGGTGTTCATTTGTTTGATTCATTCATCAGATCAACAAATTCATAAGCCTAATCCTGTTAGAGATTTTTATTTATTAAAATGTTTTTACTTTTACACATTCACTTGTATACATATTTTATAGTAAGACCATAAATGCAATACAGCACATAATTTTGAACACATTATGACGTTTTTAATCCTAATTTTTAGTAATTTTAAAAGAAGGAGATTGTTGCTTAAATTTATTTCCTTAAAGATAACAAAACCAATCATTAAACTGTTCTATTAAAAGGGTATTCGAAAATATATTTTGGACGTTTCTCCAGCAAATAACCATATATTAAAACATATATAGACTTTAGTTAAACCCTTTTTTTGTTACAACACAATTTATTTGTCATAAATGCAGTTGAAAGTAACAAAGGCCAGTCAGGCAAGACAAAGGAGATGAATTATTAGCTCAAAAAGACCCCAAAAATGTTACTTCCCTTTATACGTGACTGCCACATGCAGACAATATTTGAGTTTAGGTTCAGGACAGTTGAAGGGTCAAAGGTTGAAACTGATAAGAAACAGAAAAAGGCAGAAGGAGACGGCGCTCAGCAGAGACCGACTGTTCATCATGGATTTATCTCCTGGGGCTCTGATCCTGTGCTTCCTGTTGTGTTCAGGTAATGACTCTGATTTAATTTAAACAACAAATTTCTTTGTGCTGCTTATTTTAACACAGACTCCATAGATGCATCTCTTTTAGATTGAGGTACTACAATTTGAAACAAAACTGTACCAAATGTACCAAAGTCAACTTAAAACTGTTTAAAGATAATTTCCAGAACGACAACAAACGAAAAATTAAAAATGAATGCTGATAGGAATTGTTTTTGTCATATTTGTTACAAAATAAGTCAGATTTATAAATGAATGAAAATGACTGGCTGTCGGTATTGTCATTATGCACTTATTCACACTGTTTGCATTCAACATTAAAAGGTTTGGACTCCAAGCTTCTGCTTTTCTTGTTTTGTGGGTCATAAATTAAATATTTGGGAATACTGTACTAAATTACCCTTACTCTGCACTGTAACCAGGTTCTACCCACGAATTATCTCTAAAATAATTTAAAAAACATGGACTTTGTTTATTTAAAAGCAGTTTATTTTAATTATTTTTTATCATCTATGTGTTTTTGATATAAATCTGTGTAACCTGTAAGTTAAGAATATTTTAATTTAGGCGATCAAATAAGGTTAATGTGCTATCTTTGCTCCTTTTTATGGTAAGAAATAGATTTCCTCTACTTATGTTTTGCCTATTTTCTCATTTATTTCTCATTTATTCTTTGACATGTAGCACATCTGTCCAGTCTGTGTGTTTTCTCCAGTTGTTTGCTTTGGGGCGATGTTTGTTTACCCTGCATTTCATCCGGATCTTTGTGAAGGTTCACAGAGTTGATCTGCGCTTGTGCGCGTCTTTGCATGCGTTGTGTGTGTGTGTGCAGTGGCTGCTGAGCCTCCGGTTGTCTCCGTGGAGCCTCGGTTCGCTGCTGTGCGCCAAGGAGAGTCTGTCAGCTTCAGGTGCCAAGCGAGGAGCAACGTGCAACCAGTCCGGCTGGAATGGAAGAAAGCCAATAATCAACCGTTCCTGGGTCAGGAGTAATGACACAACTGCACTGTTTATATATAACATAAACAATGTCTGTGTGCACCCGTTGAAGTGTCTTGTTTCCTTCCAGACAATGTAAAGATTGGTCCTGATGGGTCTATGCTGACGGTTGCCAACGTTCGACCTGGAAACCAGGGTCAATACCGCTGTGTGGCCATCAGCTCTGCTGGGCGCAGCTTTGCCAATGCCGCGCTCAATGTCAGGCGTGAGCTATACCCTCACTTTTCCGATTTTCCCCAGCTGAACATGAGCAATAACAAAACTCTAAACTGTAGGCCCCGTAAAAATATATCTCGAGGGCGTCATTTTAATAAAAAGACAAACATTTTTTGCAATGTACACCACCACTGTCGTTGATCTTTGTTTCAGGAGAAGATAATCATGCAAGTTGTCGATCACGAATTGTTTTCTGCATCTTTTTTGGTTTTATTTGTTGATACATGAGACTGATGATTTCCAGACCCGCTGTAATTAGCATAACAAGTTTAAAACAGCAAATGAATACTGTTACCATTAGACTGGTGGGCCTAATGAACAAACCAGTAGCTAAAGAACTAAATATTTGCCCCTGAAGTTGGTAAAGAACCTAAAACACATCACACAGGACGTGATACTTATCATCTACCACATGTTACAGATGTTTGGTAACCTGCTGAAATTCCATCTGTTTGCGTTCAGAAGCACATTAATTTTTATCTTTTTGAAAGAAAGGGCGATAGTTTTTCTGGTCTTGAAGTCTAGTCAGACATTCTGTGATGCTTCGGTTGAGATTAAATAATGCAGATTAAAATAGCTAAGTTAACATCAGGTTCTATTTAAACTAGACTGCCTCTGATGCACTCCACATGGACTTGCATCAGTCAAATTCAGCTCAAATATGATGGTTTATTTTTATCAGAATAGATACAAAAAGTCAGTTTGCATCAATATTTTACCTCATGCTCACATAGTCTCATTGTAACACGAGTCATTGTGTAAAATAGTGAGGGTTGGTGGGTTTATACATCTCCATTTTGTTCCCAGATGTTCCTAAAATACAGCTGACGCCAGCAGGGCCCCTGCAGGTCAGACTGGGTGACCCTGTGTCAGTGGAGTGCAAGGCCACAGGCAGGCCACGCCCCACAGTTGCCTGGCAACGCCAGGGCTCCACCATACAGCTGGTTACCGAGGAGAGAAATGATGTTAACGTTCTGAAGGTGAAACTCCTGGAAAAGTTGAATCAGTTCTGACTTTTGCAGACAAGTCGGACATAAACCTTTGTTTTCCTCAGTGGCCTGCGATACGGCCCGAGGACTCAGGGGTGTACGTTTGCCAGGCTGGGAACAATGTCGGGGCGTCAGAAGCCAGAATTGAGATCACTGTGGAGGGGCCGCCTGGAGCACCAGTGGCTTCAGTGAACATTGCAGAAATGACAGTGATTGAAGGACAAACAGTAACGATGGAGTGTCAGGCATCTGGTGAGACGTCTACATGCTTGTGCAATAAGTGTTGTTGAGTTCTGCTTTCACTTCTTCAATTTGTTTTCTTCCCAGGCTCCCCTCCTCCTGAGATAAGCTGGTCCAAGCTGCGAGCACCACTGCCATGGAGGCACACAGTGGCTGGTGGAGTTCTGACCCTGACCTCCGTGGGCCGCCAAGACTCAGGACAGTACATCTGCAATGCAACCAACATCAACGGCTACAGTGAGGCCTACACGCAGATGGAGGTGGAGAGTGAGTGGACACAAATACTGAACAGCTACAATTGATTAACCTCTGGAGGCAACCCCATTCAAGATGGCGCCACAGACTAACTAAGTCTGACTAAGATTCAACCATTTTACAGAAGCTGAGCTCAAACTGGGTGTGGTAATAGCTGAGACTCATCCACGACACATACTTTGATCGCTAACTGTTGGTGTCTACTCTGCTGTTAGCAAAATATCTCACAAGACACTGCTTAAGTTTTGGATTTAACCCAGTTCAAGATGGCTGCCACGGCCAGCTGACATTAGGAAACACAAAAGTGGCTATAACTAAGCTAAGTATCTAAAATTCACTTAAAACTTTGGCATTAACTGTTAGCGTCAACACTGTCTGTTAGCATAATGTCCCTTAAATCACTGGACAGATTTTTTGTGAACGTTTGGTGTCAACCCTATTCAAGATGGCTGCCACAGCAAAATGACACTATTAACTTTTACAGATACTGAGCTAAATTTAAATTTTGATATACTACTTGCAAGATCTCACAATATCACACTGAATAGCACACAAGGTCATTTACGATTTGACCAAAATGGCAATAACTCTTGTCAGCATAAGGTGATTTCGTTCAAATCTCTGACGTGAAAGGTGGCGGGTGATATGCATTCCTTTATGAAATACTAAGCCTTTAATCCTTGACTTCATTTAGGCACACAGGTGCGCCTCCACTTCCCACGACCTGGCACAAATATGAAGCAGAAACGCTTCTCCCGTTAAGACGTGCTGTTTTTGTCCCCGCAGCCCCTCCGTATGCCACCTGCCTGCCTGACCAGGTGAAGCTCAAGCCCGGCGACGCTCTGGTCGTGCAGTGCCTCGCCCACGGCTCCCATCCCATCACCTTCACCTGGGCTCGGGTGGGCAGGGCCGGCTTACCTGCCGCAGCAGTGGCCACCGCAGACGGAAGGCTGACGATAGCCCGTGTGAAGCAGAACGACAGTGGAACGTACAAATGTGTCGCCACCAACCACATCGGCTCGAGTGAAGCTCAGGCAAAAGTCATGATTAAAGGTAAACGGGTGATTTAAAGAAATCAATGATCTGCTTTGTGTTTCTTTTACTCTCTAACTGATTTTGTCTTCTTATTTTTACAGCTTAAAACAAGATGATCATGCTGTTTCACACTGGTAAAGATAATCTACAGGGCCTAATTATATTTAATAAACAAATATATTCTGATAGACAAATATGAACCTTGCCATGTTGACAGTCATTAGACATTTAGCCGTATTCTGTGCTTTCATGTGATTTGGTAAATTTCTACAGCGACGCAGTGACTAACACTGAACGGTATGTTCGAGGAAGGGAGGGTTTTCCTTCAAGTGTGCAAACCAAACAGCACTTTTCCACTCATTTTTTTTTTTACAAAGTTAAATAAAATGGCCACAAGGTGAATAAGAATATAATCTAATGTAAAAGCGTTTATGATTAAAACCATTAAGTCATAAAAAAGTTGAACTTGGAAGTTGCTTTTTGAAATATATTTGAGAAAGAGATTATGAGATCAAATACGTAGGTTTAAATAATTAAAACAATAACAAAAAAATATGTGAAAATACATCCTTCACAGCAGCTTATTTGTTTATAGATTCAAAAAGGTGGAAAAACAAAGTTAAGATTTAAACAAATAAAGAAACATGCTGTTATCAAATATTCTGGAAGTGGGATGAAAGTGTTGAACCATGTAAAATAATGTTACAGCTTTAGACCGTTGGTTATTGTTTCTATTAATTTTTATTGCCTGTATTTAACCAGATATAAACCCATTGAGAGGAAGATCTTTTTAACTTGGGTGAAAAAAAAGTAACATAGGATGAAACATACTATTATTTTATCGGCATTTAGGTTGTCAGATTTAAAACTAAATGTTGTTTAGTTGCCCTGACATTTGTAGAAATTTGAAGACCTCCATTATTGAAAGCAAACCTGCTTTAAAGAACCTTCTACAAAACAGCAACAACAGAAAAAAAACCCATAATACTAATACCAGAAACATCTGAACTGAACCCCCTCTCATATGCAGTGATAATGGACAGGTTGACAGATAGGTTTAGGCGAGAGACCCCATGGACTCATATCATGTCGTTGCGATCTGCAGTGAGAGTAGGAAGCAGGTGGAAGAGAGTCTGGAGAAGTAGAGGCATGGAAGCTGGATGAGATAATACTCTACCTGTGGTCGGCCATCCAAAACAACAGACAGGCAAAAGAAGAGTGAAGAAAAGAGAGCAGGAAAGCTGCAAGAGCGAAACAGAAGGTTTACAAGACGGTAGTGGGGCCTGCTGTGATGTGTGGTTTGGAGATGGTGGCACTAATAAAAAGACAGGAGGCAAAGATGATGAAGGTGTGAAGGCTTTCATTGGTAGGAACCAAAATGAACCAGAAATGAATATATCAGAGGGGCAGCTCTGGCTGAGCGGTTTGGAGACAAACGGAGACGAGGCTAAGGTGGTTTGGACACGAGCAGAGTATGGAAGGTGGAAACTCTGGCCTAAGGATGTTGAATGTGGAGCATAGAGAAGGTCGTAGTGGATGATATTCAGAGGGTTGGAGTGACAGAAACAGATGATCCACTGTGGTGACCCCTTACAGGAGCAGCCGAAAAAGGAACAATATCAAAAACACTTCAAGAAAAGTATTGACAACATACAGAACCACCATTACCATTACTAAAACTAAAACTTGGATGCATGTTTCTTAACAACATTAGAAAATGTACCCAGCAGTGTTTTTGAATAATCCTCTCACCTTCAGCCTTCTGATTGGTTTCATTTCCTTGTATTAAGTACTTTCACCAGTCAAAACGTCAAACTGAGCTCATATATCACATCTTTTGAATTTATTTTTTTCCTATTTGTACATGTTTTATTATGTTTAACCTTGCTGATTTCACTGTATATTCAGTTTTAATCATAGTGCACATTTATATAGAGTATTCCAACAATGTCTGGGCATGTCTCGGTGTCTAAAAATGGCATTTTCTTCCATTTCTTCGCCTTTCAGTGTTTCATTTTGTCGTCAAACTGCCTATTATTGTTCTAAAACCTGTAATTCTCACTTTTTTTAACCACATGGTGGCAGTGTGTAGCTTGAAGACACACATGCAGGCCAAAGAAGCAATTGGAGCTGTCACACTGCAAATAAATGAAGGGACAGATGCACTGCGTGGACAAGGTATTAATTTTCAGCTGTCTACCGATAATCCTAACATTTACAAACAGCAGGACACGTCCGCTGATCCTTGCAGCTTTCTGTGTAAATGTTGACCATAACCGCCTACTGAGCAAAGTTTTGTTTGATCAAACTAATGTGTTGCAACATGCATGCTCCAGTGACTCAGCTAGTAACGTATCTGGAGCTACTATCAGGCTGTAGGTCAACATTTAGCCTTTGGTGATCACAGCAGAAAGAAGATCAGTGAGCTGCCGTTTGCAATAGCTGCTGCCAGAACCAACTCATGTCTGCTATTAGTTAACCTTTTTACTCCCTTTGGGAAAACCTCCATGGAGTGACGGGACTTTTCCCATTTCCACTATCTCCAACTTTACAAGCACTTCAAAAGTGAAAGGAAACATCTGCCCTGTGTCACCTCAGTCTACCCCCTCAGTTCACAGACAGGATTAGGGAAGAAGCGATGAAGCAAAGGAGGAAAATCCACTTTAATGTTTAATTATAGAATAATGACACATCAGAGAGGCAACTCTAAATCGGATCCACCCTTTATTTGTGCGTGTATACTTTGTATGCCTATTCATGTTCTCCGATGGGGCCTCATGTAAACAAGAAGGTGACTTTCTGGAAAAGAGAAGTGCGCAGCCTGTCACAATTTCAGAAACATTACATTAGCTCATAGAACTATAACATTAAACAGCACGGCTACATTTGCACAGAATAACTTCCTGTTTTTAGTGTTAAGAAGTGATGCTGCATTACAACCCCAGTTCCGAAAAAGTTTGGACATCATATAAGATGTAAATAAAAATGGAATGCCATAATTTGCAAGTCCCATAAACCCTCTTTTTATTTACACTGGAACATGGTAAACATTTCAAATGATGAACCTAAGAAATTGTACAATTTCTTTGGCTTTTTTTTTTTTGGCTGAGGCACATCTCAAAAAAGTTGAGACAGAGGCAACAAAAGGCTATAAAAGGAAGTGGTACAAATAAGAAACAGCCGGAGGAGCATTTTACTACTAACTAGAGAAGTTGCATTTCCTGCGAAAATGCAGTGTGAATGCTTTTTTTGCTGAATGATTTTGCTGAAAGCGGCTGAAGATATGCTGAACAGCTGAAGTTTAATGAAGATGCAAAAAGTGGAACAGAAGCTGATTTGTAGAA
>NC_051432.1:22264906-22349629 GCF_001649575.2 Kryptolebias marmoratus
TTCTGAAACAGCCGAAATTGCACCAATACCAAAAGTCATAGCTGGAATGGCGGTAATGAGCTGAACGTTTTGATATATGAACGGTTGAAATAGCTGAAAAATTGTGGAAGGAGATAGGTGCCGAAAAACGTACGGAATAGGGAAAGAATAATAAAGAGAAACAGGAAAACAATGGTGTGAATGCTTAAAAGCATTCACACAATAAAGAGAAACAGGAAAACAATTGTGTGAATGCTATAAAGCATTCACACAATTAGATTAACTGGCTGCAGGTCAGTAAGAGTAGTGGGGGTAAAAAGAACAGTTCAGAGAGGCTGAATCTCAGAAGTAAATATGAACAGAGGTCTACCAGTTTGTGAAACATTGCACCTAAATATTGTGGTAGAATTTCAGACGTTCCTCAACAGAAAATTGAGAAGACTCTAAATATGCTATCATCTACATTTTATAATATTATCGAATGATTTAAAGAATCTGGAGTCGAACGCCTGATCTGAAGACGTCTCTGTGTGCTAGGGACAAGATTGAAAGTCAGTAATGGATGTCCACGATCTTTGGATCAATAAAAACAGGTCTGGTTCTGTTCTGGACATCACTGCGTGGACTCAGGAACACTTCCACAGATCCCTGTCTGTAAACACAGCTCACCCTGCTGTCCTCAAATGCTGCTTAAAGCTCTATCAGGCAAAGAAGAAGCCAGATCTGAAATGTTGGTGTTTTTTTCTGGGCCAAAGTTAATTTAAAATGGACTGAGCCAAAGAGGAAAACTGTTATGTGGTCAGAAAATTACAAATTAAT
Organism: Kryptolebias marmoratus; assembly: GCF_001649575.2. Classification (NCBI taxonomy): domain Eukaryota; kingdom Metazoa; phylum Chordata; class Actinopteri; order Cyprinodontiformes; family Rivulidae; genus Kryptolebias; species Kryptolebias marmoratus. Next base: position 22,265,705 of record NC_051432.1, read on the forward strand.
AATAATTTAAAAAATCCCACAGACACCTTGTCTTCTGTACTGAAGTGGGGAGGGACCATGAGGTCTGTTATCAGCATACAGTTCAAAAACCTGCCTCTCTGTTGGTATGGGGGTGCATTAGTGTCTCTGGCATGGGTAACTCACACATCTGGAATGGCACCATCAATGCAGAACAGTATGTACAGGTTTTTGAACAATATAAGCTCCCATCCAGAAAAAAAATCCAGCATAGAAGCCCCAGGACTGCTGAACAGCTACAACCCTACATCAGACGAGAATGGGACAACGTTCTCCTCCAAAACCTCCAGCAGCTGCTCTCCTCGGGTCCTAGATGTTTACAGGCTGTTGCTGAAAGAAGTGGGGATGCTTCACAGCTGTAAACAGCCATGTCTCGACTGTTTTGGGATGTGTCACTGGGATAAAATTCAATATTGCCCTATTTCTGTTGCCAAAAAATGGTATAGCTTCTCAGTTTCACCATTTCAGATGTTTACTATGTTCCATTTTAAATTAAATACGGCTTTATGAGATTTGCAAATCATTACATTCTGTTTTAATTTACAACTTCCACACTGTCCCAACTTTTTCGGAACCAGGGTTGTGGAAGGACAGAGGAATGTGCTCTCTTGAGGTGATTTATATTCATAAACCACTGATTCAGGTTTAGTTGAGGGCCATTGTGAAGTGCAGGCACCTCGAACACAGCTAAACCCAGTTATTCAGGAAGGAACCAATGAGGTGAGAGCTTCCCCAGGAAGGTATAGGTGGAAAGGAGGGGTTGCCTGGTCTGTTGCTATGGGTTACCACCTGGTGACCTTTGACAAGCTGTGGAGGAGCACCTCACTGAGACGACTGTCCACTCAGGACAGAGGAAATCGGGCTGTGTGGAGTTCCTGTTCTGTGTCGACCGTCAGATCTCTGCCTTCCCTCACATTTTGTCAGATAATGTTCCTGTTTCTAGCTTGTGCAACGGGAAACGTCAGCACCGCTTTCTGAAATCTCCAAAAGAATCAGTTAAATGAAGTGGGCTGAAGCGAGAGAAAGTCCATATTCTCCTGTTTTTTTTTCTTCCTCTTAAGATAAATGGCTCTGCGCAGCCCTGACCGGGTCATTGGAGGAGGATAAATGTTTCCTGCATGAATATTTATTGTGACATATGACACAGATTCAAACAGTCAGTAACATTGCTAACATTCTCCTTTTCATGGGAGCTTTCCTCATAAAATCCAACTCTAATGAAAATCACTTTTTTATGGTTACAAACTCACAAATCATAATTTTTCAGCTTTTTTTGTTTTTATTTCTCACCTGAACTGTTACTGTTTATTGTTATCTTCACACTCAATTTTTAAGGACTGGATGATTTTTTTCACCCTTTAATACTAATAATATTTTATCAAAGTGCACAACGTCTGTAAAATAGCTGCAGGATACCTTCTTAACAGCAAGATTATCGCCCAAAGGTGAAGGCAGAGTGATAATATTTTTGCCCATGTCTGTATGTTGATTTGTCTGTCTGTTAGGAAAACTAACTCATGAATCGGAGCATGGGTTTTAATGAAAGTTTTAGAAAGTAATCACTGGCTGTGCATCTACCACTGAATAACTTTTCGAGTCAACTCAATTCAAGATGGCTGCCACAGCTGATCAGCTTTGGCCCACACGAACATGGTGACACTTCAGTGAAATTTGCCACGAAAATTTGGTGTGATAGCAGCTGAGAGTCATTTACAACAGACTCCAACACATCATGCATCATTGCATAAGATTTTACATAATGTTGTTTTGGGGGGTTAATTAAAATAGCTATAACTTTGTCATTTCACATCATAAAGATGACCTAAGTCTTAAATTCTGGTGTGAAAGGTGGCGGGCGATATGCATTACTTTAAGAAATGTGGTGCCCTGTGGTAGCAAAGGTCAAAGGAGACTGTGTTATCAGAAATAAGAGCGTAAGAAGAAGGCTGAATCGTGTTTTTTAATCGTTTCTCAACAGTTACTGTAATAAAATTTGTGAGTTTAAAGCGCCGTCTCCTATTTCATTACAACTGCCACAACAACGTGTTGAGAAACACTGACGAAAACATATTTCTTGATAGCTGACACACTTTGCAAGTGCTGTATAATATCGGTGTAGCCATTCGCAGCAGGGCCTTTGTAAAAAACTGTGAGATTTAACACTTATCTGTGTCTGTTTTATTTCCAGCTTTCAGTTGTCAGCGTGTTTGTATTCACACATCTTTCATCGCTAAAAGCTGAGACACCTCTGCTCTGCACTTTAGCACTAAAAGGGGATCTTCAGAAGACCGTTTTCTTTGTGTTGTTGCACAATTTCCATTTGTTGCAGAAATTTGCATATCATTTTGTGCCAGTGCACTCTGCAGTTTCACAATTATGTGACAAACTCTCCTGCACAGGGTTCTTTCCTCTTCTCAGTTTTTACAAATCACTTATCACAATAATGCAGTAAAAATATATTTGTAATTATAAATACAACTTGCAAAAAGATTCTTATAAAAGCTGCACTATTGTTAATTTAAAAATCTTTACATCGGGACAAACTGGCATTAGTTGATGTGAAGTTGGCGTAAAAATGTGCAGCTGCTGTTTTAGTTTCAAGCAACGTCTCACGTCTTCAAAGTCACAATCCACAGAAAAGGACATCTTTGTCACCTACACTCTACATCGTGAACACGATGTTCTTCCTGTTCTAAAAAAAAAAAAAAGGAAAGAACCCAAAGCACTGAAAGTGAAACATGTTTCTGAGTCTAATTCTGCATCTGTGCAGCATTTGTGAAACAACCAAAGGTTTAAAAATGAAAGTCCGAGCTGCTCCTCTGGTTAAAAATACAGACAACGAAAACAGAAGAAAGGTCTGATATTCACCAACTCGAGAGCTCACATAAAGTGTACAACACATCACATGTTTCATTAAATTAATCAACATTTGTGTTTTGTGTGGACTGAAGAATCAAACATTTAAGAGTAACTCCGCCTTTCATGCCAGAGTTTTGGACTAAAATAATGTTATGACAAAAAATGATGGATTTATAGCCGTTTTGGTTAATCCTTGAAAATAATAGTATGCACAATCTCATGTGATCTCGAATTATCTGGTAATGTGTGGCGTGTGTGTGTTCTGACTGACTCTCAGCTGAATATCTGTGAAACTCACTGACCAAACTGTCCTGCAGAGATCAGCCATCTTCTGATCACATACACATACTTTTACCCAAAATAAGATGTGAAGTGTGGTAAAATTAGTTAAAAGATATGAAAAGTTTACTTCTGGTCCAACCTAAACTCATACTGATATATTTAAAGTCACGATGGCTGTTAAAATACATGATTTTTCAATGTTTTCGATTTGAGTTTGTTGTACTTGTGTATAATTTATTATAAAAATAACCACTAAATACACTGCCAAAAGTCTACAGCATAATTTGTGATAAATGAGTAAAATCAGCAGAAGCATGTTTTGTTGCCAATAATTACAAGTTGTAAACAAAGATGAGGAATATTTGTTGTTTTCTAATGCAATTTGTACAGAACCTCTGATAAGTTTAGATTACGTTAACCCCCAAACAATCATTTCATGATGCAGAAATTGTGCAGAACATAAAAAATTGCCTATTTTGACAGCTTTTTTTTGGCTTTAATCAACACATAACGACTTGAATACTAAGGTAATGACATCAGAAAACATGAAATGTGGTTTAAAATAGAACCAGAGAAGTGATTATAAACAGAAAATAAAACTGAGAGGAGTCAGGACATGCAGCTTGGCAGGTTTCTCTCTGCTGTGTTCCAGCTGCCCTCCAGGAACATAAAATAACACGTTAAGAGTTTCTCTCAGGATGCCGAGTGGTTACCATCCATTCCCTCTGTTTCTATATGGAAAGGGCCTGTGTGTGTGTGTGAGCCACGCTGGGCACCGACAGTTGCACATCTGTTAGTGTGGTCCAGTTTCACAAGAAAAGGTTCCACTATGCTGATGTGATGCAACAGTAAGGCAACTTCTTCATGCCGTGTACCAAAGGACTGAAAATCTGTTTTAGTCATTGAGTCGAGCACAAAGAAGAAATGCTGAACTCGTTAAAAGTTTGTGAGCAGCTGGGGGGTTGCCTGAAAGAAACAAGGGATTAGTTGTGTCCGTCTGGAACTGAATCCAAATGGTCCGTTAATCCACCAGCAGGTTGAAATACAGACTTAAAAAAAACAAACAAAAACTGCAACTAGAGGGAAAAAAAAGCATTTTCTGCAAAAATGCTGCTGAATGATGAGTGACTGCTGAATTTTATTAAAGAAGCTGAAGCTGATGAAGTAAAAAGGATCAGAACAGAAGGTAAAATAAGCTAAAGCTAAAAGCTAAAAGCAGAAAAACAACAGGTCAGTGATAAAGGCAATTTTAGCTAAAAGCCAAAAGTCAGCAAACAGTAGCTAAAACTAGCAAAACATAGACTAAAATCCAAAACTAACAACATAGTAGCTAAAAGCCAAAATTAGCCAAACAGTAGCCTTAAAACTAAAACCAACAACACACTAGCTAAATGCTAAAATTTGCATAACTGGAGTTGCAAATTTAGCATGTAGCTAAAAAAGAGTTTGGTTGTTGAGTTTGTTGTTTTGTTGTGAGGTTTTGGTACGCAAAAAAAGTTTGAAATTAGGCCACTGAGCACATTGGCCTGTGTTTAACTAAATGAACCACACAGGTCGATTAAAACTTCAACAGAAGCTTTACATTCAGTTTGACGAGCTCAATCTGTTAAGATTTTTTTATCTTGTAGGTGGTTCTGCTGTTTGTGGCAGGTCAAACCATGCATGTTCTTCCTCCAAACAGATTATCAGAAGCCAAATTCACCCTCGACTGCTGGGTGTGTCTGTTAATGAGAGTTTTACCCCATGCAGTGTTGAAAGTGATGGCTTTAGTGCTACATTTGCTCAAAGTGAAGCTTCGCAGTTAAGATCTTTACAGAGAAAAATGCCAATTTAAGTCTGAAAGGCTCAACAACAGCCAGAGAAAGGGAGTCAAAATATCTCTGACTCCCATTCCTTTCCAGGACAAATCCTCTTTTTTTTTTTGTAAATTCCTTTAAGTCATTTTTCATAAAGTCCTGTGTGAGTGTCTAAAATATGAGCCATCGGCTGCTTTTCGGTCATGTGACACGAGACTGATGACACCACAAATAGCACTGTGGGTTTGGGCTATTTGTTTGGTTTGTCGTGTTTGTTCAACAATCAGTTGTTGTTTTTTTGGTCTGATATATAAAATTAGGTCCAAAGGCAACAACCAGTGTTGTGTATTTAGCTTTCCTTCCAACGTTTTTCTTTAACAGCAAACCCAACATTTGTGGTTAACCACAGGATGAAAAATAACATCAAGTCAACACCGAGCAGAGCAGCAGGGGAACTTATAATTATACAAGATCAGCATTTCTTTTTTTTTTTTTTTACTTCAAACTGTTAAATGAGGAGAAACAGCTTTTTCTGAACATCAAAACTTAATTCATTGAAAAATAGAAATTTCAAGAACGCACTTATAATCAAAAACTGGAGACTAGCTTTTAGCTATGGGTTGGCTAAATTTAGCTTGTTGCTAAATATTTCCTAACGTCTATTTGTTGAATTATCTGTGACTCTGCGTTCTCAAGCATTAAAACACAAACTGCCTTTTTTAATTCAGCTGTAACAATCATTATTTTTATGATTAAAGTGAGTGGCACAGTCGCAGCAGGAGCTATGAGGACTGCTGCTCATACTGACAATAAAATCTAATTAAAACGCTGAAACATCATCAGGCTCCATTATTGAATCTGCATCGATTCAAACCCATCTGAATGGATCCATTAGGTTGGTTCAGTGTCGTAAACTGAGTCTGAATCGATGTTTCTTGAACTTTCATCGGAAATTCTGTCCAAGCTAAGTCTCAGTTTATTATGCCAGCGATAATTTAATTATTTGAAAATGCTTCTCCACACCTTATTTCCATCCAAACAGTTTTTGAACTAGATCTGAGCTGTTCTGCCTGCTGTTTGTCAGGTTTAAAATTTAAGTGTTTTTTTTTTATTGAAGAACTTAAACTGAACTGAGCTGAACAGAAAGAAGCAGCACAGCAGATATGAGGCAACGAGAATGTAAATATCTGAACTGTTCCTTTACGAGTCGCTGTTTGGACAGTCAGTTCATCAAAACTGCAGACTATCCCTGTAAGCATTCCAAAAAAGTGTTGTGATTTTTGTGTTTTTGAAATAATATGTGCTCTTTAGTTTTTTCTTTTGTTGTGATCCACTATCTATTCTTTATTCTTTATTTTTGTCCACTTTCAGTGTTAAACACAGTGAACGTGTTGCTGCAGGTAGTTATCCACACATGAGGTAATTTAGATGAGCTCACTACACAGCTGTTTGGTATTTACACACACACATTGTTCCAGTATGGGAAGGTCAAGTGACAGCAATCACTACAGCTTACAGACACATTTCCCAAAACTGACTAAAGTGCTTCTTGTAGAAAATCTTTTCTCCTTCTGACAGATCAGATTTTTCCCACACAGGCCCCTATTTTAGATGACTGATGGTCACGATGTGCAGACGTCATTTAAATGCAAGAGGGACTAATGCTCAGTGACAGCACACACACACACACACACACACACACACACACACACACACACACACGCACACACAATCTTTCCATTTGAGAGCAGTGCAGCTACAGAGATAGTTTCACATGGTTTTCTTTACCTGACAATTAAATGCAGACACAAGCAGACCAAAACAGTACAGTGAAACTACCTACCTACACACACACACACACACACACACACACACACACACACACATGTTGCTTTGTTTACTGGAGACACTGAGACAACACGAACTCGTCCTCTTCCTGCCTGCATGTTGTGCCTGATTTGTTCATTCTCTGCCTGTCTCTTCATTCGTCTCCGTATGTTTGGCGCTCTGTTTGTGGTAACACGATGAAAAATAGCGTTAGAGCAGTCAAGATGATGCTCCAGCAGGCCAAGAGAACCAGGATCCCATACGAGACCCGTCAGCGAGCTGCTCTCACACTGCGGAGGAGCTGAAAGCACGGAGCCAGCTGCTCATGGAAACTCTTCTGTGTGCAACCGCTGCATGCAACAGGAACCCAGCCGCTCCAATCTTCACTTTGCACTTAAATAACACACTTATGAATCTGATGCTTGTGCAAGAGGCTGTTATTGTACACAGGGCGGTAACCTTGACAACGGAGATCTTTCACTGTCACATGCATGAAGTAAAAATTTGCTTCTTGCTTTTGCACCTTGTCGCTTCAAGACCACTCTTCACTCACTTCTCTTTTTAGTTGCTCCCTGTTTCCTGTCCCATTTCTGGTTTCATCATATCAATGGTATATCTAAACAAAAAGCAGCTCTCCTGCTAGCTAAAGTAATTATCCAGATATAGAATTTAGAGGCTGGCATCTTATTTTACTTTGTAAAATAAAAACCATAAATGTAAAAGTAAAAGGAAAGTGTTTCCCTGATGGTTTAAAATACAAAACCTTGACTATCCTCTCACCAATCTGAACTTCCAAAGATGGAAAGCCAACCCATCTGTCTATAAACTTTGTGTAAATGTTACCACTGGTTTAAAAATGCAGTATCTATTTTAATCTAACACAAAACTAGTAAAACATGAGCGCAAAACATTAAAATACCTAAAAGCATTTGGACCTTAAGCACCTAATGTTGTAAAAAGTGGCTTCTTTTTATTTCTCTTTGGTCAATAATAAACTTAGAGCAGATAGTTGTAGGATTTTATCCGTTTTAAACAGTTTGAGTTCTACTTTGCTGAATGTTTACTTCATACCATTTTAATGGATGCCAGGTCAGGATAGCAGTGGGGCAGATTTATGTCAGACATTTTTGTGCTGTTGTTTTAAAACACATTAAATGCAGTTTGGAGTGATCTAAAGGAAATCAGCAAGACTTTTCCTGGGAAATACGTATATCATACAGCAGTGCACGCTCTGTATTTATCATCCAGTGCTGGACAAATGAATGTTTTCAAACTTTTTGTTGAGCATGCTTTGCAAAAAAAAACCAACTTAAAAATGTTTTTCATTCAATACGTGATCAGTTGAATTTGCTCCTAATCTCTACTAATTTACCTTTAATCTACCCATTTTTGCAGCATATTAACTTTGTTGCATAAACACTTCATGTCTGTTTTCTTACCCTGTGTTCTCTAAGCTACAACCACTGCAGTTCTGTAGAGATCATCCCCCAATGTTTGTCTCTAGACAGTTTTCTTGCTGTCTGGTGGGGGTTGAGAAAATGCAGAAGCTTTTTCCCTGGAAAATGGGTGAAGGGCTGAATGCTGAGGAGGGAAAGAGGGAAAAGGGGGAGGAGAAGCAGAGTAGGAATTTTTGGGAGACTTTGATTACCTACTGGGAAAACCAAAGCACAGCAGCAGCTGTTTATATTGAGCATTACTTATCAACTTTCTTAAGTTTCCTGTCTCCCTCTCTCTTTATCCCTCACCCCTCCTGTTTGCTCTGAGAGAGAGTCCTGAATAGCTCCTGAAATAGAGCCCACCGGAGCGCAGAGGGAAACGGGAAAAAGTGAGCGGACAGAGAGGGGGTTGTGCGCCAGCAACGTGATCCGGTGGCTGTGTGAGAAACGTGTTCGTGAGGAAAAGAGCTGCGGTGAATGAAGAGAGCGAGACAGGGCGACACAAGTCCGCAGAGATTAGAGAACGAGAAGGAGGGGTGAGCCAGAGAGAAAACGGGGTGGGGAATGAGGCGGCGAGGCGTGATCGGGCTGAGAGACTGAATCAGTCAGAGGAAGAAAGCTGTGGAAGGTTCACTGCTGTTCTTCCTGCCTTATATATAAATATCCTCAACAAAAACAGGAGACCTTAATAAGGATCACACTTTTCTCCTGTGAAACCTTCTGGATTTCTGTGGACCTTGGACCTAAACTTTTTATCTAAACTCATTCACAGATGAAGCTTCCCGTGGGATCATTGTTTGGCTCTGACATGGGGTTTGAAAAGGAACTACTTATTCTGGGTAAGTGGATGAATGAGAGCCCTGTGTGTGTGTGTGTGTGTGTGTGTGTGTGTGTGTGTGTGTGTGTGCTTATTTGTGAAGGTGGGCAAAGAAATCTGACCTAAAATGAAACTAAAAGGAAAAATGGAAGTTTAGAAATGTCTCAACATTCCAGTCATGTGTTTCTACATTTGGAAGTTCTTTCTTTAAAATAAAAAATAAAATGAGGAAGTTAGAAATTAGAATGGTTTACTATAATGGAATCATTTTAATTTTAGATTTCTTTAAACGACGATCGACAAGGTTTGACAACGAGAAAGGCTGACTTTTAAGAAGTTGACCATCTTGTGTCAGCTGTGGTTTCTGGAGGAAGTTGCGGACTGGGGTCACCAGATCAGCTCTTCAGGCTGTCAGAGAGTCGAACCCTGGACCTGAATGAGCTGTGGTTATGGGCAGAGGTGTCCAGCACGCACAGCAGTGATGAACTTCACACCTTGTCTAAATAAACCTAAAAAATAACACCTTAAACCCTGTTGCTACATGTCCAAACCCATCAACACCCAATGAGTTATTAATACAAGTTGTTACTGTAATATAAGGCAGATTTAAGCAGCTTGAAAAGTAAAACACTTGCTAAAGTGGTTAAAACCATTTCTTTTAAGTTAATTTTTACCAATTATGTTTGATATTAAACTATAGTGCATTATCACACATATGGACAGACATATCATTTATCAAAGTATAACAGATAATGTTAAATATTATAACAAATAGGATGCTTGGGCTAAACCTTAAACAATATTTCCCAAAGTTTGTTCATATATATTTTTTTTGATCCCATCACAGTGAGGTTTCTTTTTAAAGTTCCCATCAGCAGTGCTTTCTTGTGTCAAATCACTACGATCCACTGAAAACTTTCCTAAATCTTAGTGTTGTGACGTGTTTAACAGCTGAAGAGTCCGACCTGCCTGTCAGAGGTTGAATAAGATTGAAACTAATTTAAAAAGTGAGGGATTAACAAGTTTATTAAGCTCGAACCTCGTTGTTGGATGCCACCGAAGGCAAAGGCAGTCAGTAATGTTTTTGCCCGTCTCTTTGTGTGTTTGTTTGTCTGTACTGTTAGGAAAATATCTCACAAATCACTAAATGGAGTGAAACTTTCAGAAAGCAATATCTGCTAGCACATCTACAACTGACTAACTGTTGACGTCAATCCCGTCCAAGATCTGCATCACAGCTGAGCGACTTTAAGAAACACAAAAATGTCTACAAACAGTTTTACAGATTTTGCACTAAAACCTGGTGTGGTAGTAGCTGACAGTCATTCACAGCACATGCTCCAAGCTCCAGCGGGTGATATGCATTCCTTCAAGGAATGCTAGGCCTTCAAGTTGACTTGTTTTTGTGTGTTTGTTGCCGACAACTTCGGCAGATAATAATTAGGTAAATGTTGCACTGACAGCATATCAAACAGCCCGTTTCAATCAGGTCAAATGATCAAAGATTAAAGAATTTACAACAAATTTAAGGAAAAAATTACATTGTTTTTTCCCTTTGTGCTGTTGCAGTTTTGGTCACTGTGTCCACAGAGTTTTGTGGGTGTAAAATGTGGCTTCCTGCTGTGAGTCTCTCCACACTTGCCTCTGCAACCGCCTCAGTGTTGCTGGTTTTTACTGAAATATATTAATATTATTATGAACTTCTGTATTTCGAGGGTAGGCTAACGTGTGCCACATCCCTTGACCTGACCTCTAAAGCCCTCGTCTGAACCTTTGACCTCGACCTCTGACCGTAGCTCTAACACTAACCTTAAATTAAACTTAGACAAGCACACTGAAAAAAAAATCTGGGTAGGCAAAGTCAGCCCAGGAGCACAAAATGACACCTGCTGAGTACGAAATGCAGGAGCGACGAAGTGAAAGCACAAATAAACCAGCACCCATTTATTGTACGTCTGATGAAAGCTGTAGTGGAAACACCTACAAAGGTGACTGTGGGGTTGTTTGAGGGCAGATTGTGTCAATATGAGTTTAGTCTTGTTGAACTATTAGTGTTACACAAAAGGCCCCAGGCTGGCTTTTAAGAAAGTTGCACTGAAGTGGATTTTAATGAAAAGAATTAGACTTTTATGAACGCATACAAACTTTCCTTGTGCAGCTCAGGTAACTTCTTGTGAAATAGGTGACTGGGCTTGGTACAAATAAACTGAAACACACTGATTAGAAGCAGAGCATGTGAAAAAAGTATTTTGTTTTAGTATCTGAGCTATGAACATTGTAAACTCAGCAATGATTCAAAGTTAGCATCTTGGCACATAACTTTTCAAAAAAATGTCCCCTGAGTTTAAATGTGAACCAGTTTCACTTTGATTTTTAACATGTAACTGTGACGTCTGATAATCTTCAGACACAGCCTGACAGAAGTTCCTGAGCAAACTTTAGATTCCAGTCAGATAAGATGTTAATCGTCGTGTTGACACTTTTCTGAATCCTTCCACACGATCAAACTTGGCTTTCAGTTTGACTTATACGGTGGTAAAATGCAATCACTGTTTTTTTACACAAGAAAAATGCTATTATGTTGATAAAATCTGTCTACAGATATCCAAAAAAGACACAACACCCATATCAGCAGTCAGATGGCGGAGTTCCAGCTCAGACACCCCATGGTTTGTCCTGATGATGCACATATACAGAAATATAAGTCAGCTGAGACGTGCGTCCACTCGCTTATCCTCTCACATCCTTTATTGTTTAACCACCCGGCTGCAGGACATTTCTTTAAAACCATTACGATCATTACACAAGCACAAATTATCAATGGTTTTTCATCACCGTTCAACGTTAAAAACTATAACTTGTCGAGTTGTGAAAACATAAATATCTAAATATGTGTCTTATTTACAAGAAGCTTCATGGGTCAGACTTCTACACCTAAAACTGAAGGCAAGATCATGACATCTGAAGATAAAAATTACCTAACATTATTCCAACCCTAACAGTATCTAAAATGACAGAAAAACAAAAAAAAGATGAAGTGGCTTTGCTTTTTTAGGTCTTTGTAAAACCTGTCTGGGGACAACAGATGAAATAGTGGTCACTGCAGTGGACCGCTATTTAAAAGCCATTTTCTTGTATATGTATCAGGTTTTATATTATAACTGTGCATAGACTACTAAAGTGGACATTAGTGGATAATGCAATATACTGGCTGTCCACTGCAAGTGCAACAACATTTCCTCAAATCCAAGATGGATTTTAGAAAATAGAAAAGTATTTTTTTTCACCCTATTTTATGCCATAAGAGAAAGAAGAGAAGTTATCATAATTCAAGCATGAAAGGGTTAATAATTATAAACATGTACTGTCCCTGTTAAAAACATTAATCATTAGCTTGTTTAATAGAAAAAGAATAGAGTTGCTTTTAGTTTAGTTTATTAGTAACTAATAATAATCAAATAAATGAAATAAAATCAATTTTTTTGAAACGGCTGCAGAAAGTTAAATAAGTGACAGAAATTCATTCATTAACTGCTTCGACTTCAGAGAAAAGCTCCTGTTTTTTGTTTTATGTCACAAAAAAAACACAGTTTAAAAAGAAATGAACACCCAAAGAGACACAGTGAAGGTGGAGTTTTCTGTTTTCTGCTGATTTAAGTCTGCGAGCCGAAGTTACTCGGATCATACTCGGTGCTTGTTTTCATCTGCAGATGTTTCCTTGCATAATTAACCCCAGTCAGGTTTTTACACTTGTTGCTACTGTTACACCGAGTCTGGACCGCCTCGGGCATGACTGTGGGACTCCAGCTCCACTGCGCAACAACAGAAGGCTCATTGTGGTCAGAGGAGGGAAACACTGGGAGCGTTAACCACCATGTGTACAGGCTGCTGTTTGCTGCAGTTTCACTGACTCCTTAGTCATGGAAATGTGACCGACTTCAGTCTGTCATTTATTTTTGTCACGGCGACGGCTTGTAAAAGGTGACATTTCGAAAGGGAAAATATTATTAATAATAATAAAAAAAAACACAAGTTCAGTTGTGTTCACAGGCTGATCTAAGTGGGAAAACATGTCTGCATTAACTGGCTGACCAGCGCTAACGGCTGAATAAAACCGAGGCAGACTGGAGGGGTGCAGACAGACCCTTCTGCTACTGTAGGTCTCTGGGAACAGAGACAGAGAATGATTCACATTCCTCCTCTTGACCTACAAGTTAAACGCTGTGCCTTGACGACTCTTCCGGTGAGTTTAAAGTCCCAGTGTGTCACAGTTAGGGAGAACTACTGGCAAAAAAACGCTCTGTAGTAATCTTTAATATTCTCAACTATGTTTTCATTTCTGTAGAATCATTTTAAATTAAGAATCTTTGCTTTTTTCTTGACTCGAGAGCGAGCAGTTTGTATCGACAGACTCCTCATTGCGCTCTGCTCCGTTGGAGTAGTTGAGAGAAATAGGATCATCATGTGTGTGCGTCTGCCTGTAAACACTATAAATCTGATGAACCAGTGGATGGATTTTAATGAAACTCTCACAGAGACACCATTAAATATACATCTGCAACTGATTAACTTTTGGTGTAAATCTACTGTGAGATGGCAGCCGCAGTTAGTTTAACCTTATCAAAGACATAAATGGCCATAACTCAGTTAGTTTTACAGATATTGAGCTAAAACCTGGTGTGGTAGTAGCTGAGAGTCGTCCACAACATATACTTTGATCACTAACTGCTAACGTGGGAATTTGTGTTTGTGTTAGCAAAATAACTCACGACCCAATAAAGGGATTTTAAGGAAATTTTGTTTTAGAAGAACAAGAAGACCTGCATTTTCTTAAAGAAATGCATATCAACCCGTCGCGTTTCATGACAAAGTTTTAAACTGAGATCCTGTTATGATGTTAACAAAATGTGTTAGAGCTTGGAATGTGTGTTTTGACATTTTAGCTCAGTATCTGTAAAACTGGATTAGTTGTAGGTATTTTTGTGTTTGCTAAGGTTAGTCGGCTGTGGTGGACATATTGAATAAGACTCCAGAAGTTAATCAGTTGTAGATGTACGTCCAGTTCAGAAGAAGTTGGGGGTCAGTCTCACTGACACATCAAATTTTAACTCAATATTTGTAAAACTGACTGACTTATAGCCTTTTTTGTGTTTGCTAATATCGCTTTGCTGTGGCGGTCATCTTGAAACGGGTCGATCAGTTTGTCAGTGTTTGCTTAATGATTATTTTCTGCAAGTTTCATTATGATTCACGAGACACTTTGCTACTGGTCCAGACACACACAACCCTACCCCCACCCCCACATGCACACACACACACACACACACACAGGAACCCATCCCCCCCAACACCATTGCTCCTCCTTTGCCTTCAGCTGCAGACAATAATAACTATAAACAGAATAACAAACAACAAGAAAAACCTCACCCTCTGAAACAAACACACAAACCCTTCAAATCAATAAATCAGGACAGTCATCTTAGACGTCCTGCCTGTTTTTCTGTTTGGGTTCGGTTTGTTTTTGCTAGAACTTTAATAAGCTTCCTGAAGCTGCAGCTGCAGGGCTGAAGTTTTCAAACTCTATCTGCCTGCTTGCTTGCCTCTATAAAAAAAACTAAAAACGTTAATAGCCAAATACAGCAACCCTGTAAAAGATCACACCTTTCTGAAGTGTGAGTCGTTCAGCTTTAGAAATATCGTCGAGGTAACACATTAAGTGCAACAACAGCACAGACTGTGGTTATGAAAAGTAGCATCAAATCAATATTGCTGTAGGTGAACTGAGATTAATGTCAGCCTGTTAAAGGCCAGTTTTTTTGTTTTTTTTTTTGTTCATGCGCAAAATCAAAAGGCAAAAAAATACCCTCCTCCACAATTGAGCTTAAATGTCTGAATACAACAAAAAAAAAGAGTTTATTTGTGGTAATGCGTTGTTTTTTTACTGTAATATTACCAATAATTGCAAAAATAAACAAACATTTAGTCTCTTTTACTTCCCAGGGTTAGTCTGTGTGCTGATGGGATCTGGATCTGGGAACTGTCCTACAGGATTGCAAAGTGAAAAAGGAAAATGTGTTGGTAAATCTTCCACTATTTCTCTTTTATTCCCTCTACAGTCTATTTTATGACTACCAGTGCTCTAAAGAAAGACACTCAAAGAAAAAATATTACAGTTATAAAATGCTGGTTTAACAGCATTAATGATGCTTTTTGTGATGTTTCTTTGTCTTTTTTCCATTTTTGGGGGGAGGGCATTTTCTCCCCTGTAGTAGCATTTTAAATAATTAGATCAGTACCTGCTGGTAGCCAGAAATGACTATAATCCAGCCAAAATTATTATTAACTGTAACTTATTTGACTGTTTTCTAAATCACAGACTATAATGAGTGTGAAGCAAACTCTGCAGGAAAACCTGGTATTTGTGGGAACGACTCAAAATGCTTCAACACGCATGGGAGCTACTACTGTCAGTGTAATCATGGATTTGAAAATTCAAAAGGGATTTTTAACTTCACAAGTCAACAGGGACAGTGCATTGGTAAGTTTAAGTGTGTGTGTGTGTGTGTGAGAGAGAGACCCTGTGTTCCTACAGTTGGCACTAACGTTGTCCTCATTTGTTCCTCTGTCAGACACCAACGAATGTTTAAAAAATAAAACCATCTGTGATAATTTGACTAAATGTGAAAATCAGATTGGGAGCTACAAGTGCACCTGCCAGTCTGGATACATCCACGTCCGGAACACCAACGGGACAGAACCCTGCGAAGGTGAGTTCAGCCTTTTTTTTAATATGATTTTGGTTTGTTTTCTTTAGTTTTTGGGTCAATCTGGATCATGCTGTTTTTTTATTTAGGTGAACTCAGCTTGAACCAAACAGGTAGAAAATGATAAGTAAGATGTGATGAGGCATGCACTGTTGAAACCAGATGTTTACATATGCCGTGCACAAAGAGAACTGTCGCCCTCCGCAATCCTGGTTCATCCTCGGGTACGGTTTCCAAATGCCTGAAGGCGTCCCGTTCATGTGTTCAAATTATATACAAGTATAAACACCACGGGAATGTTCTGCCATCATGCCCCTCAGGAAGGAGACGGGTTCTAGGCTCCTGAGATGAACGTGTTTTGATGTGAAATGTGCGTATCAACCCCAAAACAAATCAAAAGACCTTGTGAAGATGATACTGAAGCTGGTGAGAGCATGTTATTATCTACAGCGAACTGAAAAGCCCCTCAGTTAGGAAGAAGCAACATAAACAAAAGCCAGATTACTGTTTGCAAATGCACACAATGTCTGATGAAGCTAAAGTTGAACTGTTTGACCATAATGACCATCGTGGGGAACACCGTCCCAACTATGAAGTACGGGGGTGGCAGCATCATGCTGTGGGGCTGTTTTGCTGCAGGAGAAAACTAGTGCATTTCACAAAATAGATGGCATCACGAGGAAAGAAAATTATGTGGAAATATTGAAGCAGCATCTCAAAACATCAGCCAGGAAGTTCATATAAGAGTCTTCAGCCTTAAGCATTCTGCCAAATTGGTTACAAAGCTGCTTAAGGACAACAGCGTCAAGGTTTTTAGGAGTGGCCATCACAAAGCCCAGATCTGAATCCCATATTAAGGAAGAATGGGACTAAATTCCAACAAATTACTGTCAGAAGCTTGAGGAGGGAAACCCAAAAACGTTTGACCCAAGTCATACAGTTTAAAGGCAATTCTATCAAATACTAAAAATACAAATTACTGTGGTTTTGAGTCTGATAAGTCATGTTATGCTTGGTTGTTGCTCTTGTTTTTCTGCCGTGTATTCGTGTATTTGATTCATGTGCTACTTGTTTCAGTTTTAGTCTTATTTTCCACTTCTCCTCATATCTGGCCTTAATGTACTAATTACACCACCTGCAGCGTGTCAGTCCTTATCTGCCGGCAGTAGAAATGATTTCCTTTCTTCTCTCTGAGATCCTTGTCTCCTCAGCGAATTTGTGTCTTTCTGTTTTTGTTCATGAATTTCTTGTTTCAGCTGCACTTTGTTGTGTAGTAAACATCTGTAGTCATCCTCACCTGTCTGCCTTCCAGCACCAGGATTATAACAAGGATTGAACTTCCCATTTTTTATACGCAACACATCTACTTTTGTCAGTATCTGTTTGATTTACTTAACACCAAGAAAGGCATTTAGAGAAATAAAGTTAAAAAGAAATAGTTGGCAGCAAGCAGGTTGCATCCAGGAAGAGAAGCTTGAGTTTTATTTTATCTCCACTTCTTGTTGTCGCTATCATTTTTAACTGATTTCTTTTGCTTAAACATAATCATTCACTCCGTGTGTAAACACCATGAGCTGTAGCTGCGCTCACACGTAACGTCACGCAGTTCATGCAACAGAGATCTGTTTGATGAATGCAGACACACAGTGTAACTATAACACAAGTGGAGAAGATTTATGAGAACAAGCCGTCTGAGTAATCTCGGTTCTGCAGAAAATTACATCTATTAGTAAACCGGACCTGACCAAGTAAGGCTGCAGCAGCGAGTCCCCCCCGAGGGTCGTTAGGCGTTTCATGGCAAATTGTTTCAATGAAGCGAGGAAGAATGTGTTATTTCTTTCTCCTTTTGGTTCTTTTGCAAACATGGGTTGCAGTGAATAATTAAGCACCTGGAGTTTCTCACTGCTTGATGCTAAATGCACTCAGAGGACACGCAGTGCATGAAAAACTGACCTGAGCTCCACAAATAAAGCCTTGCTGTGTTTTTTAATTTGTTTAATTTATTCTGCTGGAAAAAAAATCATAAAAGTTAAACTATTATTAATTTAATTTGCATAGTTTTATTTTATAATCATCATTATTACTTTTATTGGTATTATTACTGGACATGTTTAAAGTTTATTATTCCTTTTGGTGTAAGACCCCCATAAAAAGCACTTTTACAGGAACCGCTGAGCCGTTTTGTCTTTGGCCCTGTTCAGACCTGAAACACACACACACACACACATTCACCCTGGCTGAATCAATCCCAAATGTTCACAGCTGGAAGTAAAGTCCATCCAGAGTGATGAGATCTCAGTTATCTGCTCAACATGCAGCCCCGTCACAGCCAGCTGATTATCAGGACGTCAGCAGGTCTCAGGAGACTTCTGTGAAACTGATCGGTCACCTGACCCAAGTCATCACTCAGACATGAACATATGCCTGACACCCTCAACTTTACTGTCTGCGAACAGGAAGTGTCATGGATGAACGAGTGTGCGTATGAAATACAGATGAAAAGCAAAGCTTGATTTACAATAAGACGACTACAGCGGGTTCAAAGAACTCCACAACGGAAACAAGAACTAGACCGATAAGATAAAGAGTCCTGCTCATCCACCGATCGATAACAAACTGACAAAACTGGGTTTTTTTATTTCACAACAGCTCCGATGTGCAGATCAATAAAACTAAAAAGGTTTCTTTAGTGCATTTTCACAACATCACTGAAGCATCTTTTTAAATCAGCTCGGATCTGTGCCTAATTTGAGCAATCATTCTTAGTGTTTTTTTTTTTTTAACATGTTAGCTTCAGGTCTGAGCTGGCCTTGTTTTCTAAATTTTAATTTTTCCTTTCTCCGTGTGTGTTTGTGTGTGTGTGTGTGTGTGTGTGTGTGTGGGGGGGGGGGGCATTGCGTTTGTGTGTTTGTCTGTTACCAAAATATCTAATGAACCCCTGGACAAATTTTAATGAAACTTGCTGAAAGTAACAATCTACAACTCATTAACCTTTGTCGTCAACCCAATCCAAAATGGCCGCCCCAGCCACTTGACCTTAGAAAAGCACAAAAATGGTCATAAATGATCTAATTTTACAGATACTGTGCACAGATTTGATGTGTCATTCACAACACACATCTTTGCTTAAAACTTTTACAATAACTGTTGGAGTCGACCCTGTTTGTCTGTTAGCAAAACATCTCTTGAGCAACCGAACAGATTTTAATAAAGCTTTCAGAAAGTAAATATTTGGACGGACATCTTTCTGAGTCAATCTAAGTCAAGACGGGCACCACAGATAATGAACATTACCATCATAAAATATGGTAATAACTAATTTTAGCTCAAGATCTTGAGCAAAATTGGTTGTGGTGGAAGCTGGGAGTCTTTCAAAACAGAGCATTGGGAACTGTTGCATAAGACTGCACATAATGTTATTTTCAAGGTTTCACTAAAATGGCCACAACTCTTTAATTTCTCAGCCTGAGATAATCTCAGCCTAAAACTCTGGCCTTCCTTCAAGGAGTACATATTCCCTGCTGCGAATTGCTTTTAACCGTCTTTAGCAAACACACACACACACACACACACACACACACACACACACACACACACACACACACACAGGCATGTTATGTCTCTCTATCTTTGCAGGGACTTTCCATTGACTTCCATTCATTTCTACACCCTAACTACAGCCTAACCCTGACCCTTACCCTAACCCTAACCATTACCAGTACATACCTAACCCTAAACCAAACCTAAACTCAATTCACACCTTAGTCCTAAACCTAACCCCTAACCCAAAAACATAATTTCTCCTTGTGGGGACCAAAGCTTTATGTTAGCTTATTTAGCCTTCCTGTAGATTTAGTTTAGTTTATTTTAGCTCATATTTTGACTGTCTTAGCCTAATTGTTGTTTAGTTCAGCTTTAACTTTTATTTAGATTATTTTAGCTACTATTTTGACTGTTTTAGCTCATGTTTTATATATGTTTAGTTTCATGATTTCATTTAGATTATCCTATATTTCATTTAGACTATACATGATTGATCTATATTTGATTATGATGTTTCTATGCTGTATTTGATTATGTACCTGATTGTTGTTTCTGTGTTGTAAAGCACTTTGAATCGCCTTGTTGCGGAAAAGTGCTATATAAATAAATTTCACTTCACTTAACGCTGGTTTTGTTTGGATGGCCCGAGTCAGAAGTGAACGTGAAAGGCCGCTGCGACTAACAGAGCTGACGGGCTGAGAGGTCTTTAGTGATGGTCTGAGACGTTCCGTCATCGGCTCGTCTTTGCCTGTCTTACACGGTTACTCTCACCTTTCGGTTCATGACTTCTGCTTCTGTTCTGTTTCTCTTTTGCAGACATAAACGAATGTAAGGAAGCCGAGAATAAACAAGAGAACATCTGCGGCGATAAAGGGACTTGTAAGAACACAGATGGGAGTTACTGGTGCAGGTGTGAGACAGGATACACCAACTATGACAACGAAAGGACACCATGCTCAAGTAGGTGTATGAAAACAGCTTCACTGGGGTTTTTAGGTTTTATATTAGTGTCTTTAAGCCGAAGAGCCCCTTTGTACCCAGTGGTGTTACTTTCTATTTTTTGCCTCTGCTGTGAATATTTTGTTGGTACTTTTACTCCACTTTCTGAACTGACTAATCTAACTCCAGACAGCCTGTGGTGTTTCACATGATAGCATTAAGTTCCTGTTCACTGCTTTCCTACGATTTGTCACTCTTATCTGTTAAAATGAATGTTGCAACCAAATAACGTCAGCAGGCTTGAAGATAATCTAAATATTTGGCTTGTTTTTTTTTTTTTTTTTCATCCAGAGCTCAACTGTGACAGCTTTACAGCCGGCAAGCATTCGCCGGTAAGTTTGGATGAAAAGTTCTGAGCGTGTTTGACTCACTGCAGCAAAAAGGTTTGATAAATCAACTAAGAAGATAAAAGGGGAGGAAAGATAGCGGCCTAACAATTCCCGATCTAATTTCCTGTAAGAATGCTGCAGCTAGTTTTGCCTGTTCACCAGATCAGCCCAGGGGCCTTCAGGGTGTTACGTCCTTAAAGTTCAGTTAACAGGAAGTCGAATAGTCTCTTTTATTCTCCCCGTCTGTGTCTCCCAGTCACTCGGAGGCCTGGCAGACATATTGTCCATGATGAGAAACAGCTGCTTGGCTCTGTCCGACTCAACTGTTGCTGGTGGAGGGAAAGCTGACGGAGAAGCGCTGCTAGAGGTGAGAAAAAAAAAAAATACAGAAACGTCAAGCAAATGATGTACAAACTTAACCAGAAGTTCCAAACACAGACTTGTTTTTTATCTCTTCCTGCCATGTAAGGCGGATGATCATGTGTGTGAGGGTACGAGCATTAATATGTCTGTCTGTTAGTAAAATATCTCATAAACCAGTGGACAGATTTGAATGAAGCTCACAGAAACCAATCATTAAGTGTACATCTACAACTGATTAAGTTTTGGAGTCAGCTCGATTCAAGATCACCCTCACAGATACTTTATTAAACACAAACATTACCGCAACTCAGTTATTTTTACAGATATTTGGCTAAAAGTTGAGATAGTAGAAGTTGAGAGCCATCCCCAAAGATCAGCTTAGATCTTTAAAACTTTAGCATCTAATGCAGTTAGCCATTTGAATTTTTTTAAGAAATGCTGCTTTCCCTAGTTTTATTTATTTATTGGTGATTGGTGAAGTTACTGTATATGTTCGACAAACCTCAGACATTTAAGCAAGGAATTAATCATCAAGTATAAATAGAAAAAAATAAAGATTTTCAGGGTATAATTTTTCTCTTTTTACATTATTTCTGCTGTTTATCATGGATGTGTTTTTGATTATGCTAAACATATTCGTGCCACATTAAACATTTTGTTGTTTTTAAATTACCAACTCAAGTTTGCAAGTAAAAAAAGCATAAATACATTGTTTTATTGCTTTAAGAGCAGGGTATCTTTAAATAAAAAAAGGTTAACAGTACTTTATTTTACGACAAAAGTTACCTAGTAAGAAAACATAAAAGCTGTATTGAGAATGTAACCTTCAAAGCTTCTAAAAACAGTTTTACATTGTTTTTAATTTGTCTTTGTTGTACAAGAAAAGTTAAAAAATCCTCAAAAAGTCCAACCCACTCTTTTGAATAATGTTTTGAAATATATATTAAAAAAAAAGAAAAAAAGAAAAAAAGATTTTCAAACAAATGATGTGAAATATTTAAAAAAACCCTGCTGAATCTGACCTGAAATGGTGCAGAAAGATTTCTGATCCCTCCTCCTGTGTTTGGCACCTTGGATAGAAACTTCTGACGGCGACGGACTCGGTTCTGGCCCCCGGACCAGTGGAGAGCAGCAAAGGTGTGAGCAGGCTGCTCGACGCCGTGGAGAACTCCATTTTACTGATCGGCCCTCAGCTCAAAATCAACACCACCAAGATGGACACCAAAGAGACGAGTAACAAGCTTCAGTCTGAAGTCTCAGAGATTTATTTGCTTTCATGATGATCAACCTTGAGGCCATTAACGTTATTTCGCACATTTGCCCGAACAGTTGCACAGATTGCTGTAAAAAAGGGGAAAACTCGACCAACCGGACCTCTCCATCTGACCAGCGGAGACACCCGTCTGAGCACCGACTGGTCAACGGCAGCAGGGACAGGACCATATCCCGGTGAACTCATTGTCTGTTTTGATAAATTAAAATGGTCTTCATAGAAAACCATGATCTCACTCTGAGTGTTTCTTTACAGGTTTCGCACTCGCTGCATTGCTGAACTACAAGAACCTCGAGGGGTCCATGAACAAATCCTTTGAGAAGCTCAAAGACGCTGAAGAAGATGACGTGTCCTTCCAGGTTTTCTCCAAAGTTGTGTCCGTTGTGGTTTCTAATCCGTCCACCCAGAACCTGAGCAGTCCTGTCAATATCACCTTCAAACATCTCCAGGTAATCCAGCCTGTTTCCTTACTTCACTGTGGTCCTTTTGCACCAAAGTGTTACATCTTTGGAGCGTTGTGGACATAGAAATCTAAATAAAATGTCAAAAACAGAACTCATCTTTTTGCACTTTAATGCCAAAGCGATCTCCTGCTTCTTGCAGGTTCTAACCCACGTCTTAACTACATTTAAACTGCAAGTTAACATCTGACATGACTGTCTGCTTGAAATATTTAGAGCTGTCTTTAAGATTACAGGAAGACCTAAATAAAACGTGCAATTTTTCATTAAAAGATGGTTTTGATTTGTGTTTAGAACAAGAAGGAGACCCCTGAGGTCAACTTCATCTGTGCATACTGGAGTGAGAGCGGGTTCTGGTCCACGGACGGTTGCTCTCAGCAGGAGTCCAGTGAGACACACACTGTGTGTAAATGTGACCATCTGAGCAGCTTCGCTGTGCTGATGGCGCTCTACCCCATGGAGGTAAGTTTCACGTGCAGAAACTTCAACAGAAACTACACTTCAGTAAGACATTTTGAAGTGTTTAAGCCAAGGGTGTCAAACCCAGTTACACGAGGGGCTAAAATGAAAAACTTGGTCCAAGCCAAGAGCCAACCTTGGTCAATATTTATTTAAGAAAAACAAAAAAAACTCATTGCTGTTTGGATGTAATATGTCAAATTATTCATATAGAGATACAAATTATATTTTCAAAGACATTTTATCAGAGTTCAGAGCATCCATAACTTAATGAATAAAGATAAAAAGATCAAATTTAAATGACACATTTGCATTAATTTCTTATGCCTTATCAACAACTTTTCATTTATTTTTAGCCATTTTATCCCAATCTATCAAATACGTTAAAAACCCTCACCAAAAATCCAAATGTCTGACTGAAATTCGAAGAATTGGCTGACTGTCATTAAAGTCTGCACTGAGCACGTCCAAGTTATTTTATGCAAAATTAAGCGTTTTAGAGACTCGACTTGTCACAGATTGATGGGTCAGATCTAATATCTTTAACATTATTTTGGGGCCCAGATAAAACAATAACAAGGGCCAGGGTCTGGTCCGCTGGTTTTGAATTTAACACATTTGGTCTAAGTTGTAAAACTTCAAAAACTCTGAGGCCCATCCATTTTAAAGTTTGTATCAGTTGTTCTATTTTGATAAATTACCTTGATCTATTCACATTGATCTTATGTAAATACACAGTTTTTATAGCACTTTTAGACTAATTATTTAAGTTTTGTAGCCTGTATATCTTTGGATTGTTTTCATTAACATCATTAACTTCTGCAGCTTTTAGCTATTTTTAGCTACCAAGATCCCTCTCTCTGCCGGAGACCAACTAGAGTTCACAGAGGAGTGTTTAGCATAAGACAAATACACATTTTCCAAGCATCTTGGTTGCGTTCCTCTTCCTCCTTCTCTTCTCTGAGGATAACATCACCAGGAGACAATTTATCTTCTCTTCCAGCCCATCTATGAACTACAAGTGGTGACCAAGGTGGGGCTCATCTTCTCCCTGGTGTGTCTGGTGCTGAGCATCCTGACGTTCAAGTTCTGCCGGTCCATTCAGGGGACTCGAACCACCATCCACCTGCACCTCTGCATCTGCCTCTTCATGGCCGACCTCATCTTCCTGGTTGGCATTTCTCAAACTGAACCCGAGGTGTGTCAAGCGAAAGCAAGTTGTGGCTGAAACACGAACAGCACTAAATTGACCTCTGAACGTAACTAATAATATGACACTGTTAGATCGCTAAAATGCTGAAACACGACTGGCATGAAGTAGCTGTTTGCTCTCAGATCAACAAGCTTTAACAGCCGGGGCTTTAATGAGCTGTTAGCGTGTGAAATATTTCGCATTTCATTTGCCTGCGATCAAAACCGCAAGTATTGTTCTAACATGCAACAATTAGAACAATTTATAGACAAAAACGCAATAACACCTTCCCAACGCTGTATAATTTCTGTGCAGACATCTTAATTTTAGTTTCCGTCACCTTAGGACAAGCCTCTGCATCAAGTTGCATCGTGTCACTACATGAACCGAGAAACTACAGGCTGCCTCTGAAAACAGATTTTTTATTTCTGACGTATTACATGCTCAGTGCGGAGCCCACAGTGTCGGTTTCACACTTGGGGTACTTTTGGCACATTTCGTTTTGATGTGTGACCTGAAGCCGCATCTGCCAGTAAACAACACACTGAAACGACCCCTTCAGTGTTTGTACTCGAGATACGGCTCGTCTCAACTTTCAGATTAATTTAAAGACAACTATCTTTTTTGTTCTCTTTATTCCACCTCGCCTTAGTCTCATTTTCAACCGCTGCTTGTTTAGAGTTTAGGGTTGGGGAAGCGTCCTGGTCAGGTGTTAAAATACTGAAGCCTGTTTTTTACTTTTTTGGTCAAATCATGGTGACATGTCAGATCATAGGCTTGGATATACCAAGATATATGGTATGTGACTATCTAACAGTCTCAACAACGATTGGACTGTTTATTTATTCCTGTGTTTGGGGTCTTAACAGGTACATATACTGTTGTTTCAGATTTATTACATTTAGATTATTTCTGTTTTAACCTGCTACAACATTGACTAGTTGCTCAAGCCTCATAACACAAACTGTATTGTTTTTTTTTACTTAAAACATTGTGCAAGTAGGACTTTTACATATAGGGACGATTCAGTTTTTTGTATAGAATTTTTTTTATTTATATTTTTTAATGTAATAATAAGGAGATAAGAATAGTTACAAGAGTTTGCTTGAGTGAGGAGCTGCTACTGAGCATTTTGTCTTCATCAGCCTATGGTTTTGATGGTGCTACATCTTGTTTTAAGATGTTATCCTTCTTCATGTTCTTTCTTTGGACAGGGGGGCTGCAAGTTTGTCGCAGCGATGCTTCATTTCTTCTTCTTGGGCGTCATGGCCTGGATGCTTTTAGAAGGGGTCCAGCTGTACCGAATGGTTGTCCTGGTGTTCAACGCCACCATCCGCCCCCTGTACCTGTATCTCTTCGGTTATGGGGTGCCTCTCGCCATCGTCATTATATCTGCCATCATCAGACCAAAGGGATACGGCACAAAGCAGCAGTAAGTACAAAAAGAAAAGGGAACTTAAATGTGAAATGTACATTACGTCATCTTTGTGGCATCAGAAAGGAACAAATACAAAACAAAAAAAAGGAACTGCGTAGCTTTGATTTCCACCTTCCTGCTTTCATCATGTTCATGACATCAGTAAATGACATCGGAGAACTCTGATGTCCACATTTACTTCCTTCCTCTCAATCGTAGCTGCTGGCTGTCCCTGGAAGACGGCCTCATCTGGAGCTTCTTCGCCCCCGTGTGCATCATCGTCGTCCTGAATGTCTTTTTCTTCATCATAACCGTCTGGAAACTCGCACAGAAGTTCGCCAGCCTCAACCCAGACCT
Organism: Kryptolebias marmoratus; assembly: GCF_001649575.2. Lineage (NCBI taxonomy): Eukaryota > Metazoa > Chordata > Actinopteri > Cyprinodontiformes > Rivulidae > Kryptolebias > Kryptolebias marmoratus. The sequence continues at coordinate 22,291,897 of NC_051432.1, forward strand.
GTCCAAGCTGCACAAGATTAAGTTAGTTCGAGTGTTTTATGAACATGTGAATGTGTCACTTTGTGGGTGGGGTTGGTGTCGGTGTCTGTGAAGCTACACGTCTTTTGCACGACACAAACGAGTACCAAGATAAAATACAGTGTGACTACTGGGAGCTGAATGATTCCCCTGAGACTGATTGAAGAAGCCGAAACTAAATGTATTAAAAGGCTAACTAAAAGCTAAAAAAAAGCAAAACACTATCTAAAATAATAATCATGATAGCTAAACGCAGCAAAAGGCTAGCTAAAAACTAAAAGTACCAGAACGATAGCTAAAAGCTAAAAGTAGCTAAAGGATCTGAAGATATCAGTGTATTTCTATGTGGAAAACAGTTGCAAATAAAGTTAAATATTTTGAAAAGTATAAAAGTTATAAAACCCAAAAGCCATAGCAGCTGTCTCCTGAATGAGCTGAACATTTTGATATATGAACAGCTAAAAAAAGCAGAAGTAGTTAGACTGCAAAAGGTGTACGGAAAAATAATAAAACAGGTGATGTGTGAATGCTGAGTCAGCATAAACACAATATGTATAGATTTAAAATAGCAGCATTGTACTGAGCAGATGCTTTAAAGGAAAATAGTTTGAGTTTCCTGTGCAAAAATACGCAGGAAATGTTTTCACAGAACATGTTGGTGCTCTTTAATTAGAAGTATGTTTCCCTCCCAGTTCTGTTTATCTCCCCGAAACTCATTTTGACTCCACTCAGCAGAACCTTAATAAAAGCATTCAGCTGCAAAATAGGTCTGAGTTAAAAAAAAAAAAATCATCCCTCTTCAATCGGCCATTTGCTCAAGAAAACGGAAAAACGAACTTTCTGTCTTCAAAGCAAGAGAGGATAGATTTTTGTGGACATTTTTGGCTAAGTGGGCAAACTCAGCTGAAACTTCTTATTGATTCAAAAATTAGGAATTTAAAACCTGATTTATAAAGTCGAAATGTATTCATGAATTCATGAAGAGGCTTTGCGATGCGTCTTTAGAAGTCTGGAGACTTTTTAAAAGCAGTGTGACCAATCTTTGATTATTACCATCGAAGCTTTTAAAGCTTTTAGCTGAGAATAAAGTCTTGAACAAAGTTTTGCTGCTTTAAGTGCTCTTTTAGTTTCTTTATCTGTTCAGGGGTTTTCCCACACATGCAAGTAACTTCTGAATGACTCTTATGCAATCTACCACTCTAACGCTGTTTTCTTCTCATCTTCAGAGCTTTCACAGTGACTTCCATAGCCCAGATGTGTATTCTGGGTCTGATGTGGGTGTTTGGGGCCTTCCTGTTTCATAAAGACACGATAGTGGTGGCCTATATCTTCACCATCCTGAACAGCCTGCAGGGCGCCCTGGTCTTCATCATGCACTGCCTGCTGTCTAAACAGGTAGGATTTAGTGGATGTTTGTGAGCGCGGGGTTTGTTGGGGCGTGACGCTAAATCAAATATTAGCACAACAGATACAAATGAAGCAAATCTGGTAAATAATTTGTAAAAGAGAAGAGGAATGAGCTGCGTTGCTACGCAGCAAGACGTGATTTTCTTGATGCTCTGCTTCCCGCTGCAGGTGAGAGAAGAGTACGCTCAGTTCCTGTCGTGTATCTGCACACCACAGAAGAAGAGATACTCAGACTTCAGCAGCACGAATCCCTCCAGCAGTCAGTCACAAGTAAGCATTGCTTTCTCTACCAAATCACTGCCTTTTGATTCCACTTTTTATTTATTTCCAATCTGCTTCTGCCTTCTGATTTAACATCTGCTGCTACACTAAATGATTACTTATCTCACAGCTCCTGATCAGTAAAACCATTAGAAGGAAAACTGATGTTTCTGCGTTTACTCTGATCTCACGATGTGACTCGTCTTCCTCCAGGGTTCTCGGAGCGGACAGCTCACGGGAGAATCCCACATATGAAGAGCTCAAACTGCTCAGAGACGGACTTCCTCACCCTTTACACAGTCAATGTCAAACATATAAACCTGTTTTTTATTTGTTTCTCACATGCTATTATCTTAAACTGAGGGATTCTCCAACATGCCATTTTAGGGTTACGATTAAAGGGTTATTTATTAGTCAGTGAACTGCAAAACTTAATAAAAAAGTTAAAAAACACAACAAAATCATCAGTTAATTTGTGTTTTTAGTCATCATTATTTCAGTCTTCTATAACTTGAGATGAATTTGTCTGTAAATGATAAAAATTACATTCTCCCAGTTTTTTTTTAACTATCCTAATATCTATAAACTAAATGGGACCAAAATAAAAAGGGTTTTTTATTTTTATTTTTATTAGGAATAAATGAGTAATTAAGACAATATTTCTGCTGATAAAATATTTACTGAGGTTCAAATGAAGTGAGGAGAAGAAGAATTTCCCACAACATAAACTTTTTTGCCGTGATAAACGGTGCCCCCTGCTGCTTGATAGATAGAATGCAAGTTCAAGACATTTTTTTTCTTTGTCTTAAATGGACAAAACAATTCTGTGAATAAAAACAGAATGTATGATTTGCAAATTTCATAAACCCATATTTTATTCACAATGGAACATAGTAAACATATCAAACGTTTAAACTAATAAATTGTACAATTTCTTGGAAAAGAATAATGTTATTTTTTAATTATTAAGTTTTAATGCAGTGAACCCTGAGGGCCCAATGATCACGGTCAACCATTATTAACTTTTTCTTTTTCTTCAAACACAAAGATTTCTCCAGATTCTTTAAGTATTTTGATGATATTATAAACTGTAGGTAATGGGATAGTCAAAGTCTTCCCAATTTTTTCTTGAGGAACCTTATTTTGAAATGATTCCACTGTTTTAATTTTGTTGAACTGCTGAACCTCTGCCCATTTTCACTTCTTAAAGATTCAGCCTCTCTAAAATATTCTTGTATCCCCTGTCATCTTACTGACCTGCAGCCAGTTAACCTAATTAGTTGTAAAAAGTCTCCTCCATTTATTTATTTGTACCACTTACTTTACATCCTTTCCTTACCTCTGTCTCAACTCTTCTGAAATTCGCATAGAATTTCAAAATTATTTAATTTAAAAAGAAAAAGAGTCAAATTTCTTAGGTTAAATGTTTCATATGTTTACTGTGTTCATTGTGAATAAAATACAAGTTTATGGGATTTTCAAATCATTTCATTCTATTTTTATTTACATTTAAAATGCCAGATTTTTCAGAATTGGCGTTGGTGAGTGTGCCTCTTAAAGATATATTAACTATAAAACTTGAATTTCAACTTGTTTTTTTTTATCATCCTTTGGTACAGAGGATCTAAAACTAGGTCTTATTTCTCTTTACAGGATAATCATTTAGTAACTGCTGCAATAAGATGAGTTTTCACATTCTGGTTGAGTCGATAGGACTAGTTTATCTTTATCAGCCTTCTTGTGTTCAATAAATCAAGTACAATTAGCTGCCAGTCCAGTGTTGATCGACAGATTTGATATTTACCTCAGTGTTAGATTCTTCTCATCGATGATCCTCTCCTTCACTTCCTGTAGATTAGAAACGACTCAGTTTAATTTAAATCAACCTGCTCATCTGTTAAAAGTCTTCATTCAGGAGCTCTTTGAGTTAAAGTGAAGCTCATTGGTTCAGTCAGAACATATCACAGGTAGAATATAAGCTGCTTTGCCTTCAGAGTTATTAGACGTTAAATGTTTTATTGATATATTTATTTCAAAATGCAGACATTAGAAGTCAGCATATGTATAATTATAAGCAAATATTTTGCACTGTATTTTTATAGAAATGTTAATAAGGGTGGGTTTGGTTTTTTTTTCTTGTTTTTCTGGAATAAAAACTGTTTTCGTGTACTGTATTTTAAAGTGTTGCTATAATGAGGGGAAAAACCTTAATGCTGATGGAAAATACCCAACAGCACCTCTGCAGTTCCCCAACTTCCCACAGTTTCTCCTGTCCTTTAATTACAAACAAAATGAATGATTATTTACAAAAAAAAAAATCATTCATGGCTAACTTTTAATGATTCGTATTAATTCACCTCTGAGCTGAGCTCCTTTGTGTTACTCGCGTATAAAAGGTTCTATTATTTCCTTTCATAGAAAGTGTAAATGAAGTGACAGAATCTGGGACAAAATAACTGTTTGAGTAACAAAAACAGACCCACCCTTCTGATAAGCCTGCAGCTTCCTGTCATTAAGCAGTGTTTATCAAAGAAAGGCCCATTTTGTTCTTAGTATAGCCGCCCGCTCGCCTGTTGTTCCACAGAACGTTACTGTAAGACTGAAGCTGCAGCTCAGGAACGACTGCGTCAGTCACGGGATTTTATTTTATTGCACTTATTTTATTTTATTTTTTTGTCAAAACTGATGATGCATGTTCCCTCATATATAGCTTTGTACTAACAAAGAAGAGTTTTGCACTTACAGAACCTGAAATATGCTTTTTTTTTTTTTTTTAGTTTTGCTTCAGTTACAGATATTGATCAAATGTGGGAAAGACAATGTCATTAATTCAACCCAAAAAAGGTTTTAAAATTCATCCCTTTATGTGATTGGATTTGTTTCTAATTGTGTTGAATTTTAAACTTCTTATTTTGAACATTTGTGAGTTTGGTTCACCGGCAAAACTGTTCTTTTGTTTGTAAATATGACTGAACCTTTTTGTTATGATCAAAACGTTTCCTTCATGCCTTGCAAAATGTGTTTTAGGCCAAAAAGAGAAAACACATGATGCGGCTTCTTATGAATGTAAAAATGATAGTTGTTAGAGTGATCTATAGTTATATTTGCTTATTTTTTTACTTTGTCATGTTGTATACTATTTGGTACTGTTTTCTTAAGAATATCCACCACTGAATTCATTAAAGCTTCAACTTCATCTGAAAAACTCTCCTCTTGAGTGTGTTTTATTAGTCTAAATGCTGTATATTGATCAGCAGATCAAGATATTCATATCTGAAGGCATTTTCACCAGCAGTTAGGAGTCTTTAGTCACACTGAGTCAAGATTCAATTCACACAGACTCGCCTACAGACAGATGAATCAATACATCAAGAAATGAATCAAGACTCATTTCAACATCTCCGCCGTGGGGCTTATTACAAAACTGTTGCCTTCAGACACATTTCTGTGGGAGAACACTTACAAAGCAGGTAAGGAGGTATTATATCAGGCATATCTAACAATTGGCACACAGATGCTTTGATATTTATGTAATAAATGAAGTACATTTGGATAAATTCCATCGAACTAATACTCATTTCCCCATCATCACGAATCACAGTTAAAAACGTCAGCAAGTCTTTTAAAGTTCCCTCATTGACCTTTTACTATCAGACCATGTAATGTTGTAAAGACACTTTCATACAGCTTTGAAACAGTAAATCATCCATATTTTAAAGAAACTGGGAGGGTATAAGATATTTTAACATTTAGTTACATTAAAACATTTGAAACATAACCATGTGGCCTGTTTTTTTTTTTCTTCACCACAAGTATTCTTTTTTAAAAACTCTACCCTGGAAGGGGGGCGATCATGTAGTTGCTTGCGTCTGTTTGTGCACGTGTTCATTTGTCGCCTAGCAAAATATCTTCTGAGGCACTGCACAGCTTCTAATGAAACCCTCAAAGTCTACATCTACACTGGAATGCCTTTTAGAGTCGACTAGACTAAAGATGGCCGCCACAGCTAATCGACTTTATCAAACGCAAAAATTGGCTATGAGGCCAATCTTTTTTTAAAGACAGACAGACAGATAGATAGATAGATAGATAGATAGATAGATTTGGTAATTTACTGACTCTAATCATAAAAATAAATTAGATTAGACTGAACAATTTGTAATTAAGTTTGAATTTCAATCTGACTATACTGAATTTAAAAGTAAACTGAATTTAAATAAACTGAAGTGAATTGGACTGCACATACATGGATTTTAATTTAACCCCTTTTTTAATAGTGTGAGATGACTTTTTACTGAATTGGTCATAGAAAAATAAATTCTAAAATCTTGTTGTATAACAGAAACAATTATTTTTCCATTTTATGTTCCTCTGTAATAATTATTTCTGGTTTGAATGCATTTACTTTAGATTTCTTTTTTTTAGAATTTATCCTCTTTTTTTTAAATGTCTCGATTCCTTAAAATTCCCATTTTTCCTAATAAGAGGCTCCAGTTTGCCCTTAAGGTGATGAGTTACTCACTGCACTGTGACGCAGACTCTATGAGTTGTAACCTGAGTTGTTCTCTGCTGCAGTAAGTGTTGCTTATCAGACATTTCATGTCTGACAGCTGCTCTGTAAACATCTGTTCTGAGCTGCTCCTCCTAACTGCAGATGTGAGGCAACTCTTCAGGGTAAATTGCTGCTGTTTTGTGTTTCTTTTTCTTTGTGGAGCATAATCAGATCCCTGCACAGGTAAGTTTTCTCACTATAAATGTAAATTTCTAGGCTGCTTTTATGCTTTTTGTGCATGAGGTTGCTGTTTGTGTTCCCACAGATGAGGAAACTGGTGATTTGTGTCGTTTCGAGCCTGGTTGTTTTGGGCGCAGTAGGGTTTCTCTCCCTGCCCTGGCTGTGCAGCCTGCTGGCAGGGTTGGGGCTCTTTGCAGCCTGGATGGGACCCTGGAAGAATCTTCATGTTGCTCTGCACACCATGAAGAGAGACCTGATGTACGCAAGTACTTCACGTTGCTCCGAATGCGTCACATTTAATTCTCCTTAATCTTCCTCTTTGCCAACTCCATTCCTGTTTCCAACCGTCCTTCATTCCTTCCTCATCCCTGTCAATCAGGTGTCTGGCTGTTATTACACGAGTGAAATATTCCATGAAGCGGAACCTGCGAAGAAGAAGCACCATCCCTGCTTTGTTTGCAGAGACAGTGATGCAGCACCCAGACAAACCAGCCTTGATTTATGAGGCAACAGGAGAGGTGACAATGTTAAAAATAAATGCCAAATCAACAGTCTTGGCTCCTGCTTTGAGTCAAAAACAATTGAATTATTTCCATGTTTATGTTCTTGAAGGTTTGGAGTTTTAAAGAGCTGCAGGAGCGGTGCCATGCTGTGGCTCATTGGGCTCTGGAACAGGGCTGGGTGGAGGGTGACGTTGTGGCTTTGTACATGGAAAACCGTCCGTTAGTGGTGGCTCTGTGGCTGGGTCTGGCTATGACAGGTGTAGAGGCGGCATTCATCAACTACAACCTCCGACGGGACTCGCTGCTGCACTGTGTCAGAGTGTCTGGAGCTCGGGCGATGGTGTTTGGAACAGAAATGACTGAAGGTGAGAACAGAGCAACGTAAAATCGTATCAGAAGTGCAAAATTTACCACTGATTTAATACAACAACTCATTGCCGTCTCTATATACGTACCTACACAAGTCATTTGGCTTTGGGTTGCCTTTCAGCGGTCTCAGAAGTGATCGGGTCTCTGCAGTCCAGCATGGTTTTGTTCTGCAGCGGTGAGGAGGACAACAAGGAGAAACTCTGCAGCCTCAAAGCCCAGAGTTTGGATTTCTTGCTGCGCCGTTCCCCCACACACCCACCCCACTACAAACTGAGGAAAGAATTTAATGGTAATGTTCTGCGGCGCATGTCAAGCGGGCATAATTGTGTTTATGTATCATTCTTACCTCAAGCGATGCAAAGCTTTAGTTGCAACACTGTCTTCTTATTCAAGTCTTCGCCTGACAGAGCAAAAACTTCCTCCCGGTCTTCTGACGAAATTTAACCCATCAGATGCAGCAAAACACCTGCAAACATTGCTGTCAAACACTTTAAGTCCCATGCAATTTGCAATTTCTACAATATAAAGATTTCTTTTTAACCAACTAAACACTTGTCAGAATATCTCAAAATCCTGCTTGAGTTACAACAGAAACTTGAGCGTATATAAATAAACTTCTAATAACTAGGTTGCTTGTTTGTTTTCACCTTGGTTATTACATTACATTACATTCTTGTGTTGTTACTCTTCAAGTCTTTGCTTGTTCGGCCTATCAGGGGGGAAAGAATGTGTCAAAAGATGATGAGAGAGTCTTGCTGCATGCCACACAAGGAACAGGCACAGAAAGCACTTAAGAGTTATTCTTTTTTTTTTTTAAATTCCACCGGTTTCTTTTCTTTCTTTCTTAACAGACAAACTTTTCTACATCTACACTTCTGGTACAACCGGAATGCCGAAGGCAGCTATAGTCATTCACAGCCGGTGAGTTTATTCATGATCTGAACTGATAACCCAGCTTGATGAATTAACAAAGATATCTGATGGCCACAACAGTAACGGAAAGCAACTAAAAACATTTACTCAGATATTAAACTTCAGTGTTAATGTTCTTTCTTTCTTTTACATTTAAGTAAAAACTTTGTGTTTCACTGGATTTATTTGATATTTCTGTTTCTGGCTACTTTCCACCCTTTTACAATTATTAGAAAAAACACAGTAAATGACTTATTAGAAGCTTTTCAGCCATTTTTGGCCTTTAATAGCTTACAAAAAGCATAACATGATCACATTTCAGATGCCTATCAAATGTTAATAGCTTCAAAACAAACTTAGCTGAAAAAGTAAGGACATTCATGCTTGGTTGATTATTTCTGTGTTGTAATGATGCTGCTTGGCAATAAATCCCATACCATTGGAAAGCCTGTTTTTTTTCCCCTTAGATGTTTATACATTTGTTAGGAAAAATCTGGGTTGCGCCCATGAGGCAGTTTCCACAAACTCTGCAGAGCATTTAATAACAAAACTCAGGCAACAAAAGAACCATCAGCAAATAAGGAGGGGGAAAAAAGGAGAGAAACCAGGAAGTATATATATCCTGGGAAGGGTGATTGCTGAGTGACAACAGGTGTGCTGATTACTAATGGGATGCAGGCTGTATGAGAGAATTTGGAAACGAGAACAACGGAGTGGAATCAAAACAGAGCATGACTTGATTGAACAGATCAAACTGCAAAAATTAAAGTATGACTGAAACTGGAAGTAGAACAAAGATACATTTAGATATTTATTTCAACTTGGTCTATGAAAACTATTAGAAGCTGCAGTACTAATGATTCTAAAATGTTTTTTGTAAATAAATTCGTGTGTCCTGCACCCTCAGGACACTAACAGATGGTGACAAGCTGTTATGATGTTTGTCACTCAGTTTATTCAGTCTCCCTCTGCAGGTATTTTCGCATCGCTGCCTTCGGTTTTCACTCATTTGGTTTGCGTCCTGATGACATCCTCTACAACTGCCTGCCCCTCTATCACTCTGCAGGTAAAAGTCTTCTTCATAATTCTTTTATTTTATTATGACACCCCTTTTATCTTTTACAACCTTTCTTTTTATGTGCTCCTGAAGGCAGAAGCAGTAATGGGTGTGTGTTTGTTTGTAGCATTAACCACTTGATGGGTTTTAATGAAACTCTTAAAAGCAATCATTGGATGTTCATCTACAACTGATTAACTTCTGGAATAAACTCCAATTAAGATGGCCGCCACAGTTAAGCATCGTAGTAGAATCAAAAATGGCTATTACTCATCTAATTTTTAAAATATTGAGCTAAAATTGGGTGTGTTAGTAGCTGAGAGTCCTTCCCAAGACTTACTCTGAGAACTAACCAATCATGAAGGATCTGTTTTTAAAACTTTTGCCTTTTGCTAATGGAGTCAACTGTTTGTTAGCAAAATATCTTATGAACAAAAAGATGGATTTTAATTAAACCTTCAGGAAGTAATCATTGCATGTACACCTACAACTCATTAACTTTTGGGGTCAACCATTGACCTTAGCCTACACAAAATTGGCTGTACGTCAATGGATTTTACAGATACTGAGCGAAAATCTGGTGTGGTAGTAGCTGAGACTCATCCTCACTGCATACTTTAAGTGCAGATAAGTGGTATTTTAATGTTTGTCTGTAACTTTGTCTCTTCTCATCAAAAGATGATATTAATTTAAAACTCTGGCATGAAAGGTAGTGAGCAATATGCATTCCTTTACAGATTTCTATGTTTTCTGATAAGCTTTTTGAAAAATATCATACATTAATGTCTTCGTTTGCAGGCACCATCATGGGTGTGGGGCAGTGTTTGCTCTTCGGTTTGACTGTTGTACTCAGGAGGAAATTTTCAGCCAGCCGCTTCTGGGACGATTGTATCAAACACAACTGCACTGTGAGTCCACCCTGCTGGTTTCCTTTTAGGCCAGGGGTGTCAAACTCCAGGCCTCGAGGGCCGCTGTCCTGGAAGTTTTAGTGTTTTCTGCTCCAACACGCCTGATTCAAATGATTTAATTACCTCCTCACCAAATCATTAAGTTCTCCAGCAGCACGTCCACCAGTCATCCATTTAAACCAGGTGTTTTAAAACAAGAACACATCTAAAACATGCAGGAGTGCGGCCCTCGAGGAATGGACACACCTGTGTTTTAGGCCCTTCTGTAAACAAATCGTACAAACCTAGTGTGTAATCGTGCCTCTTTGCGTGCCAGGTGATCCAGTATATTGGTGAGATCTGTCGCTATCTGCTGGCGCAGCCTGTTCGTCCATCTGAGGAGCGTCATCAGGTCAGAGTTGCTGTCGGTAATGGCCTTCGACCCTCTGTGTGGGAAGAGTTTGTCCAAAGATTCAGAATTCCAAACGTTGGTGAATTTTATGGAGCAACTGAATGCAACTGCAGCCTGATAAACATAGATGGAAAAGTAAGTTCATGTGCAAGTGGTTGAAAAGTCTCGGTTTTAAACATTGGGGTTTTATGGTGTATGTGTTCACGTTTAGGTGGGAGCGTGTGGCTTCAGTAGCCGCATCCTGCCGAACTTCTACCCTATTCGACTAGTCAGGGTGAAAGAGGATCATAAGGAGCTTCTCAGGGATTCACAGGGACTCTGCATCCCCTGTCAGCCTGGTAATATCGCACACATGCAAATGAGGCCACAGCAGGATAAAACCCGTGCTGCAGATGCATAATAATGTCTGTCTGTGCCTCTGCAGGGGAGCCAGGTATGATAGTGGGACGAATCATCGACAGCGATCCGCTCAGGAGATTCGACGGCTACGCTGATCCGGACTCAACCAGTCAGAAAATAGCTCACAACGTTTTCCAGACGGGAGACTCTGCTTACGTCTCAGGCATGTTTTATTCTGTTTCTTTGTCAGCCGGGTGGATGATAACGTCATGTCTAGATGTGGCAGTGTTGAAACAATGAGAGCCAGTGAAAGAAAGCTGGACAAGTTCCCAAGACAAAGGAGGAAAGGGATTTAAAAAAATGTCTCTCCTGTGTTCCCTGCCTTCCCATTCATGATCAGACAGGCCTCAGCTCCCTGTGAGGTGTAAAAACAACAAATATTGGATAATAGGTTTTATAATGGTCTTATAAAACCCTAAGGTGACTTATCTATCTCACAAAAAGGATTAAAATGTAACACAAGAGAGATTTGTTTGCATTTTGTAACCATAAGTCTTATAAAGTTAGAACATTGTGTAAAAAATGTAAAGTAAAGCAAGTTTTAAGTAAGTAAAGTAAATAAAATGACCTTATCTTTTCCCCAAAAAACCTGAACAATTTCTTAGTTAAAAATTCAATATGTTTACTATGTTCCAGTATGAATAAAATATGGGTTTATGAGATTTGCAAATCAATGCATTCAGTTTTTATTTACATTTTTCACAGCTTCACAACTTTTTTTTAAAATTATGGTTGGAAAAAAGTTATTAAAAAAGATTTAAACTCATACCTGTTCATAATAATCCCATTCATGACAGCCTATTTAATCTCCATCAGGAATATAATGATCATTTTTACTCTTTCTGTCTGTTTCTGTCGTCAGGTGACGTGCTGGTGATGGATGACTATGGCTACATGTATTTCAGGGACCGAAGCGGCGACACATTTCGCTGGCGAGGGGAGAATGTCTCCACCACGGAGGTGGAGGGGGTCCTCAGTGGTTTGCTGGGACACTCGGATGTAGCGGTTTACGGGGTGTGCGTGTCAGGTACAGATTAGATACGACAGTCAGGATGAAACACGAACACACATTTGAAAACTAAAACGTGAAAAAAGGCACTGTGTCGCAGAGATTTCGTCACCTGAGTCGTCTGTCTGGTGTCTGTGGCTGTGCAGGTGTGGAGGGAAAAGCTGGCATGGCTGCAATCGCTCACACAGGAGGCACTTTGGATCTCGATGCTTTTCTGATTGGTGTAAAAAAATGCCTCCCTTCCTACGCGAGGCCCGTCTTCCTGCGACTCATGCCGTCTGTTGACACCACAGGTGAGGCAACAACGCAAAGATGAAAGCATTTTATTTTCAAAAAGCAGCTTCGCAAACCTATTTTTCCCACTTTTTATCTTCAGGTACATTTAAAATTCAAAAGACACGTCTGCAGAGGGAAGGGTACGAGCCACGAGAGCCAAGTGAAAAGATTTATTACCTGAACAATCGCGCTGGATGTTACGAGGCTGTTACTGAGCAACTATATAAAGACATTACGGAGGGTAAAGTGTCTCTTTGAGACAAGAAGATACCTCTGAAACTACAGACTGTTGTGTATTTTTTATAGGCAAAACACATTTTCTCTTCACAAATATTGATTTATTATCATGTTACTGTTTTTAAAATTAAACTCGGATGTATATTAGCAGAGTGGTAGGAGTATTTTTTATTATTATTGCAAACTACATATAGTTGTATTCTATCAAAAAAAAACCAGCTTTACCGATTATTGTCACTGATGATGGAGAAAGGAGCACACGGGTGCAGGCAGGCAAAGACAACAGATAGCTTTTTGTTAAAGGCACAACAAAAGGTGCATCAAGGGAAGGACGTACAAGAAAAACAACTGCAAACTATGAACTCAGGCAGCTGAAATTAAACATGAAGGAGCTCGGGAAAGACATGACTGAAACCTGTGGATGTAAATTAGAAATGATCACAAACTGACACTTGGTGAAAAACAGGAAGTTAACTTCACCCAACATCACGAGAGATAAAACAAAGTCTCTAGTGTTGCCACTCCCAAATTATGGAACGATTCGCCGTTACATGTCTACCGTTTGTAGATGTTGTCCACATTATGTTGTGCTATTTTAAATGATTATTGCTTCTATTTTAAGAGCTACTGTTTAAAAGCCCATCTAGGGATAAGTGCTGCAAATTAGCTGTTGCTATTGCTCTATGACGCAAACATAGGACTGCTGTTTTGTTCAGTTTGTCTATGTCGATGCGTGTCTGTCCCTATCAAATGAACTGGAAATAAATAGATAAATAAATAAATTGTCCACTTTTAAAACTCTTCTTAAGACACACTTTTATTCTTTGGCTTTTAATACACGTTGAGACTTTTGCTCTTACTTCTGTTGTTGCGTTTTATTGTTTTTGTTGTCTTTTGTCTTTTCAATACTTTGAATGTTGATTGATTTTTATCTGTACCAGCCCTTTGTCGCAGCTACTCTTGTTTTAAAGTGCTTCACAAATAAAGTAGTAGTAGTAAAGTCAAAGATCACCAAGAATAAAACAGAAGTAAAAATTCACAGCAAACAGTAGAATATGAATTTTAACACATCAACCAAAAGTAAAATTCAAAGAATTCAACATTTAACCTATCAGGGGATTTGTCAGTAAAGTTACAGCTTTGAGACATTTTAGGCTGAATTTAAACTTGACTGGAACATGTTTGACCACAACTAAAATACTTAACTATACAGTGTAGTTTCATGCTCTGTTTACTAACAATAATCTGTAACTAATATCTGAATTTTTGACCTACAGTCTTTTTGGTCAAGTTGTTTGAGTTTTTTAAATTGTGTTTTCACATTGCTGTACATGGATGAGACACCTTTAATAATTCTCTCCCTAAAAAAAAAATGAAACAAAAAATGTAAACCTTGTGGAGTCACTGGAGGAACAAAGGGAAGTCAGGAGTGTCTCTCAAACATCTTTCCGTTTAGTCTGATGTGTTGCTCAGACAGACATCTCAGAATTTTATTGTTTGGTACAAACAAAGACTCATATCTGCATGAACATAAACTCTGACATTTGCTTAATTAACTCAGTGCGTCTGCAGACTTTTGTTGTTTGTCACAGGGATAAAGACTCAGATTATCAACATTTATCTGTTTGGGGTTGCCACATTCATTGTTGATGCTGTTCAGGACTTTCTTCAGAGAAATGCGTTACGTGACACTGAACCTTGTTTTTCTGTTTCATCTTCCTGCTGCCATTTTGTTTGATGTGTTTTCTTTTCCACTGGGTGACGTTGGACTCTCCTCATTTGGAGAAAAAAAGATATCTATTACCTTCTCGTCTTCAGTCAAATGTCAAGTGTCCATTTTTATCTTTCTTCATGCAATGCTTTTTATCGTAAAGCATGTATTATTTATTGCCTGATCCTCACAAACTTTGACAATGTTTTGTAATCTGAGCCCATTACGGTGTTCACTCTTTGTTCCAACACAGCCAACACTACCCTCCAGAGACATACTCTCAAATTATGGGTGCAACTTTCCGATGAAGTTGTGTTTGAAGGTAAACAGAAGTTCATTAGTGTCAGCATTTTTGAACTCCACCATCCATCCGTCCTTCACAGCCCGACCTCATGTGGACCCTGAGTTGTTGAGAGTGATGGTTTGAGGGGGAGTTTTTATTGCTCTGGACTCTCTGTCCCACTGGCTGATGCACCGAAGTCTGGCTTCTGGACACATTTCCAGAGATGGACTGAGAAGCTACACCATCCGTCCAAGTGTCAGTGTCACCACACTGATTAAAACAAAATTAAGAGGGGAATTTAAACCCTGTACAGAAAAACAGACATTATTTTACTGAAAATGTAAGCTTGCACATTATCTAAATAGCTCAACAACCCAACAGTGTGCTACTTTTAGCCTTCCTGTACATTTAGTTTAGTTTAGTTTATCTTAGCTCATATTTTAGATATTGTTAGATTGTTAGATTCCTAATTGTTATTTAGTTCAGCTTTAACTTTATCGTGATTTTCGTTTAGTTATCTTAGTAATTCTTATGTTGGCTGTTAGCGGGCCTTTTGGTACTTTTAGTCATGTTGTACCCTTAGTTTAGCATTATCATCTTTCAGCTTATGTTAGCTTATTTAGCCTTCCTATACATTTAGTTTAGTTTATTGTAGCTCATATTTTGACTGTCTTAGCCTAATTGTTGTTTAGTTCAGCTTTAACTTTTATTTACATTATTTTAGCTACTATTTGACTGTTTTAGCTCATGTTTAGATAGGTTTAGTTTCATGATTTCATTTAGATTATCCTATATTTCATTTAGAATATACTTGATTGGTGTATATTTGATTCTGTTGTTTCTGCTGTAAAGCACTTTGAATCGCCTTGCTGCTGGAAAGTGCTATATAAATAAATTTTACTTCACTTCACTTCACTACTGCGCAAAAGCCCTCTTTTGCCAGAATGCATATAAAAGAGTGGGAACGTTCAGAGTTGGCTGTTACATCTTCACGAACCCCTATAAGAGCTGATGTGAAGACTTTAAGTCCAGGGGAGACCCTTAAGGACCGGCCTGCTGTTCTGGGATCCAGGGTCACTGGAGCTGAAAGACAAAGAGGACATCAGAGGCTCTAAAAACGGGGGGAAACAGCGCAGGAAATACAGGCATGCGTGGCAGGCAGGGCACTAACTGTCGGGAGCAATGTGTTTAATCTTCTCCCACACAACAAATCTTCTCAGGCTCCGTGCGACCCATCCATGCACTGCAGTAAATAAATATGGACAGAAAGCCCAATAGTTCCACTTCTTTTGGTTGAAAAATCTGTTTTATGTCCACATGCCTGCTCATTGTGTCTCGGTAGTGCTGTGAAAGCAAATTTATGCAGTCCAATTAGGCACTGATCAATTGATGTCACCTGCAAAATCTCATTTCCTTCTCCTCCTGCTCTCTTTAAGTCAGTTGGATTTTCTCCTCCAAAGATTTTATCAGCTGACTTATTGTGTTTATCCGTTCCTCATCTTCTCCTCCTTTTCCTCCTTCAAGTTCCTCAAATTCCTTCTTTGTCAACTCTTCTGTGAGTTTGGCCTCAGCCTCAGAAGAGTCAACAAAGATCAAAAGCAAATCCAGGCTAGTGACAACGTGAGTGAATTAATGTCGCTTTTAACTCTTTTTAGATGCACCTGGTTGTTCCTGGATAAATGCTGACAAATCTGAATGATCTGTTAGAAGTGATTCATCTTCATGTTCAGTCCGTTTAGTGATGTGTTCAGCTCCCCCTAGTGTTCAAAAACAGAAAGACAAAAAAACCATTATGTTCATTTTCTTTGTAGAATTATGAATTTATAATTACACTGATGTGTAAAATTTGAAAATACCTCAGGAATTTAAAACATGAACACAAAAACAAGATGAACATAAAACAAGTGACATAAATCATAAACAACCATGACATTTAAACAGTAACAAAGTGGCATTTTTTCACTTTTTACTTTACTTTTTTTCCTCTGTTTCAAACTGCCAAAGTAAAATTTTACTGTTTGTAATGGAGGATTTTAACACAACATGTTGACACTTTAACCGTTAAGCCAGAGATATTTGTTTGACCAATAACTTTGATTTACTGTGTGCTTCCTTGCACCGTCATTAAACAGAGTCTGAGGATTCCTCTCGGTTTTTCGGGTGAGTGTGTGTTGCTCAGATTTCCCCCAATGAGCCACATGTGGCTCAAAGATAAAACACTTATTAGCAGCTTAGTTGATTACTGCTTCACACATCCCTCCAGGTTCAGCTCGAATCAGTTCGTATCACGTTAAATCGAGGCAGTATCTCTTTTGGAATGGAAAATTAATATTTACAGGGGGATATAAAACAAAACAAGGCTTGACTGGTTCCTTGTTTAAACATCTGCCGGATGTGGTTACAGGAAGTGAATGAAAAAGCATGCATGAGTCATTGGAAAGCTGCTTTAGTTCAGGCAAAAAAAAAAAAAAAAATAGGGTTCAGATTTTGTAAGACTCTGAGCCACTGAGAGCTCTGCTGTTATTTGACATCTTTATGTCTCTGTTTGGTTTGGCTTTGTGGCATCAAAGCTACTGTAGCTGGAATACCAGCATTCAAACACTCCTGTTGGCATTCAGCTGCAATGCTGGTGTCTTTCAGGGAAAGAGTAAATTCCTGCCAGCTGCTCCATATCTGATCCCCTCTGATCTCTTTTATTGCTTTCTGAAGAAGAAAAAGGCTCATTTTAGGCAATTTCCTTTGGTAAGTCTGTCAAAGTGGTTGAGGATAAATTTGAAAAATGCACCTTTTAATGAAAAATAAGGTAATTCTCTGATTCTATCTAGTAATTTACTTTTATTTTTTTTTTCTAAATTTGATAAAACTACGAAGAAAAAAAAAAGAAAAACATTTTGGCTACATCTGTAATGTTGTGAAAAACCCAAATGAGAAGGCAAAGACAAGATCTGAAGGTTAAACTTGCAAAGTTTGTAACAGCAAAACCTCAGAATAATTAAGAAGAAAACTTTGCTAATTAAAATTCTAGCATTCCTTGAAGAATGATTCAGACAAAGACCATCTTAGCTTGAGAAATGACAGCCTTATAGTTGCTTTAGTCAAACCTCGAAGACAATAACGTTTTGCAGTCTCAAGAAATACTGCAAGATATCACATTAAGAGTTTGTGCTGTGAACTCCCAGCTGCTCGCACACCAAATCTGGGCTCTATACCTGTAAATCTGACCGAGTTGTAGCTGTTTTTGTGTTGGCTAAATTTAATTAGCTGTGGCGCCTATTTGAAATTGAATTAACTCCAAAAGTTATTCAGTTGTAGATGCACATCTGAAGACCACTTTCTGGATGTCTCATCAAATTCCATCTCGCGGTTCCCGAGATATTTTGCCATCAGACAAACAGGACGGACTCCAGTTGTTAATGCTGAGGTTTTTTTAAATAAAGATCTTGTTTAATGAGTAGTCCTTAACGGAATGTTTTGTGAATGAATCTGAGCTACAACCTCAGTAAACTTTGGCACAATGTCTGTAAATTTTACTTGAAAACGCTGTTTGTCGCAGTACATCCAGTGATTATTTCCTGAAAGTTTCAGTAAGAGATGAGATAATTTGCTATCAGACAGAACCGGTTTTTAAATAGTTAATGGTAATGTTTTAAACAAAGATACTGTGCAAGTTAAAAAAGGTCACTATTTACCAGTAATATAAAAACTGTATTTTGGCTTCTGCACCTCCTATTGGAGTAACACATTGATGGCTTGTTTCTAGTCTTTAAACAGGATTTATTTTCATAAAATAAAGCTGCTCAATTCACTTACAGCAGAACAGAATCCCAGATTCCTACCTTGCAGTCAATTAATTGCAGCCTCTGTTGTAAGAAAACCTCTGTGCCCTGCGTGGCTTTCAGCAGCACATTGTTTACAATGAGGGCTCCAAGTCATCCAGACACAACATGGACTTGTTCTCCTCGTGTTCAAGCGACGAGGAAGGCAAAATGTCAGCGTCTGACCCAGGAAAATGTGCAGGAGAAGAGGCTTGTTTGCTCATGGTTGACCCAATATATACGAATCCAGCCTGGAAAGGAAAGGTTGGAACTGGGAGGCTCACTCATCCACTTTTTTTTATCAGTTTATTCATTGCACTCGCCTCAGATAAGCCTAGAAGTCAACTGCGTCTGGGTTAAGTGCAAAATGAAGTGAAGCTGCACACGCAGAAGATCAGCTTACAGTCTTCTCAAAGTGGAGGTTTCTCAACCAGATGTATCCATACATCATCCTGAAGTGCCAATCTGACGTCTCTGACTGTGTGATTTATGGTACGATCTCACATCCCAGGGCCAACTTCATCACTGTGCCTCTGCTTGTCTGTTTTCCCCACGACAATAGCCGTGCAGCAGTAATTTGATTCTGATGGCATTTTGGACCATTATTGCACGGAAACAATTCAGAGGACTGAGGTGTTGAGGTTGAAATCATTTTACCAGATATAAGCTATTTGATTCAGTATAAAGTTATTCAAGTTAGTCAGCTTGACATGTAACGCCTCAGTCTGGACCCAGTTTCACTCTGAGCTGCTCAGATTGTGAACATCTGGATCAGTTTTCTGAAGTGATTACAATGAATCATAAACATCGATGACTTGTGCGGTCAAACGCTCTATTGTTGGCATTTTCAACATGAGATGTGACATATCGTTAACAGATTTCTTTGTGAACAAACTCACGTTGTTACCAGAACCTTCCACCTTCCCATCTTTTAGCTTTTTGATTTGCTATTCATCGGTTCTCTATTATCTTTATCCTGTTCGTAAAGCCTTTAACAGCTGGTGTGTGGGAACAGGTTGGGTCGCTCATCCATTTTGAGACATCAATGCAGGCTCACTCTCTGGGACAAGAAGAAACACATCACCTGTACAAAAAAGGGGTCTCTGCGTGTGTCTGGGCATGTTTTCTACAAAGATCTTCTCAGTTCATGACTTTCACTGTCAATCCTCTTTTTTTTTTTTTCCTCAGCAGCTCCGAGCGTTAACTCTCTTGACCTAATGAGTTCAGAGGGGTGTAAAAATTGTGTTTGATGTTGCACACAATTACCTGCCACAATGGTACAGCTTTGTCATCGGTTTGCTCAATTACAGCAGCTGATTCTGGGTTGTGCCACCTTAGATTAGTGTCACCAGAGAATGGGTGCTATGAGCCTGAGAGAGGTGGATGTGGTAGAAGATGGGCTACGAACTTGAATTTCTCTCTGTTCTGATTCAAGTTTGTTGAGATGAATGACCATTCAATTAGTAGCCAGTTCAGAAAGTAAGCGTTTATAGCTGCAACGCTGAGATTTAGGGTTGTGGGAAAAGCTGAGTGGAGCAAAATACCTTAATGAAAAGTCATTCCACAGAGCTCAGGACCTCAAAATGGGCCCAAAGTTTACCTTCCAACATGACAGTGATCCAGAAAATATAGAAAAAAACAACATAGGAGTGGCTTAGGGACAACTCTGTCCATGTTCTTGAGCAGACCAGCCAGAGACTCTATTAAACATCTCTGGAAAGAACTGAAAATAGCTCTTCATCAGTAGTCCCCATCCAACTTGACTGAGCTGGAGAGGGTTTGCAAAGAATGGCAGAAATTTCTCCCGTCCAGATGTGCAAAGCATGTTTCATCACACCCCAAAAAAACTAAAGACTGCCAAAGGTGCTTCAGCTCAGCTTAGGCTCTGAATATTTATGTAAATGTAGTTTTTCATTCTGTGTGTATGTGTGTGTGTGTGTGTGTGTGTGTGTGTGTGTGAGGGGTTGGGCAGTCTGTATGGAAAAATCAAGAACCGAACTGCCAGGCTGAACAGGTATTAGAAAAGCTGATAACTAAGAAATATTTAAAAAACTGAAACAACTTCCCATTTATCCAGAAACATACTGATGCTGCACATAAATCTAAAACAGGAAAACACAAACTATAACACCAAAACCGTGACAGCTGCTACATAACACAAATGCCAAAGGTGAATGGGCTCTGAATACTTTTTGAATCCACCGTGTGGTTGAGTAAAATGTAAAACTAGCAGATGTATAAAACATGACGGTGACTATGAGAGCTTTAACCTCACCTTTAACCTCAGTCTGCATTAGTTGACTCCAGAGAGGCTGTAAGAAAAGAGACAATGACAAGATTTATAAAGGGTGAAGACAAGGTTTTAAAGTGAAAGAAATGGCACAAGCAGAATATTTCTTAATCACCGTCTTGGGGGTTTCATCAACAGCTGTAATACTTTGATGCGCTACATATGAAGCTAATAATATAACTATAATCATTTAACACATGCATGAACAAATTTCTGAGAAAAGCCCTCCCCATTTATAAAACCACACTCTTCTTCCTGATTCCACTGTTTAACGTTGTGTCAAATAAACTGGATTATAAGGGCATCAGCGTGCCTGCTGTTGTTTTGCCACGTTGGCCCTGAGTTTCGACTGTCAACACAAATCAGTTTTATTGAGTCTGGCGTAGCGACGCGGCGTGCGAGTTGAGGGCAGCGGTGGAAAAAGAGGTGAGGATAAACAGCATAAATGCTGGGATAAGAATGTGAAGCAAAGCAGGAAACGAAGGAGAGGAATCAGTGAGTGGAGGCCAGATTTCTGAGAGAGAAAAATGGGAGCGAGATTCACCTGTCAGCTTAACTCTAAGGAACACAACTTCATCTCAGGTAAGCTTCTGACGAAGAGTGTTCACCTTTCAGTACCATCAAAATCTGTGCATCGTAAGGTCACTTTGGGATGACCAAGCTTCTTCTGTGTCCTCCAAAGGATCTTCAATCTATAACTGAACATAGCCTTTTTAAATCAAAGCTCAGGACCTTTTTATTCAGGCAGGCTTTTAATACCTAAATATCTGCTGGCACTTCTGGTTTTATCTACCCTGTTTTAACCTGCTTTTTTAAAATGTTTTCTTTTATATATTGATTTTGTTGGGCACTTTGGTCACCACTATTGTAGATACAAATAAATGATTGATTCATTGACAAAAGTGTTTCAAATTTTGTTTGAATTTGTTTATTTCATCCATAGATTTGTAAAAATATAATGAATATATTGAGGTTTCTTGCTTGCACATCTTTTTAAAAAGATGTATTTACAGATTTTTAATGCATTTACATGGTGACTATGTTCAGTCATGGATTTGATGTTTCGTGGTATTTAATTACCTATTTTTCCATCCAAAATCAAAACATTCCTTGTGTGACAAAACAAGCTCATGATTCACTCTCTGAGGGGTGTTTTATTTTATTTTTCTGAAATTTTGCTAATTTTTCTCAAGGTTTATTTGAATATTATAAGCCCCCACGGATAAAGCTTTGTGTTAATAATTCATTTTTTTAAAAGTTCAAGGCATAATCTGTAATAAGCATACAAAAAAGATTTTTTTCAAATGACTCATCCGTGATGAATTTGAGGATTATTCGATGAAATATTCAAAGTTATTTGAATATTCACACTGCAACACAGCTCTTTATTTGTGGAAAATGTTAGAAATCTTTTGAATTTTCATCACCTGTTATTTTGGATCAGTTTGAAGATGAACAAGATTTAGAAAGCCAATTAAAGAAAGAAAAATGGAAATCAGTTGATATTCATCCGTTTAAAGCAAGAAGGAAAACAATCTTTTCATGAAATTGCCACACCTCAGTATTGGTTCAGTAATTGGTGTTTTTAATGGAATTCACTTTCTGACAAATCAAGGCTTGACTATTTGATGCACACTTATCGCCCACAGACTAAAGAGTGTGTGTGTCTGTTGCTAAAATGTCTCAAAAACCACAAAACAAAACTGCATTAGGTAATCATAGGATGTGCATTTATAATTGATTAACTTTTGGAATCAATCCGAATCAAAATGGCCCATTAGCCCTTGCAGAATTAGCTCCAACACAGTCAGTTTTACAGATATTTAGCTGAAAATTAATGTGGTGGTAGCTGAGAGTCGTGACGCCTCACAGTATTACATGATATTGTGCCAGATTTGACCAAAACAGATACAACTTGGCCATTTCTCAACAGAAGATGATCTTTAAATCTCTGGCATGAGGCGGGTGATGTGCATTTCTTCAAGGCCTTTAATTTACCTCTGACCTCTCCTTTTTCTTTTTTTTTATCAAACTTGAAATATACCGATTTGGTTGAACAGAGTGCGTTGCGGACATCCTGGATGATCTGACTCCTCTGTACAAACATCATTACTGCTCTCACCTGCTGACCCACCTGAGGAGGAAACACACAGAGCCCACTGAACCCCGCCCTCACATCCAGCACACTGTGAGGTTTCAGTTTATTTTGTTATTCTTTTAAGAGAAAGATATCTTAAAGTAAAAACACGTGCTCGTGATACTCAACAGTTGTACTTGTGTTTCAGGATGTTTTAACACATGGTGGGATTGTCATAGAGGAAACTCTGCCTCAGTGCCTGGATGGGATCTGGACATACTGCCACCTGCAGGTCACCAGCAGTTTTGCAGTGGAAAGTCGAAATGCCAGAGAGGTAAAAAAAAAAAAAAAAAGAAAAAAAGAAAGAAAGAGTGAATCCATGTGTACTTTGACCTACATCTGGTTCTTCCATTGTGGCCATAAAGCCACATGTGTGCTTTTTGTGTGTGTTCACGTGTGTGACTGGGTGTTCCAGGTGTTTAAAGGTGGCTGGGGCTGTAAGACAGAGCTTACACTATCTGGCTGTCACATCTGCACCTCTGTTCCTGAGCACCGTGAGTTAGTGTATGACATGTGCCGACACATCACAGGTATGCTCACACAACACTTTTTACTGCCCTTAGGCTAAATATACAGATCATTGTATGCCATCTATTGTATGCATGTATCTCAGTTTGACTTTTTGCATTTACCTCTCAGGTAGGTTTAGGGATAAACTGGCTTGTTGGGATTGCCCCACTGCATTTCCTGTTTTGATCCAGCACCCCTACAGTGGCCCTGTGTGTCTGGCCACTGCATCATATGAGGAACAGACGCGGTGGGCTAACATACTGCGAGCTGCAACACAACATCAGAGCTCAGGTATGCTGTCGTTCTGCAGAAATGCAAGGTAGAAAAGGTTTCTGGAGCTTTTTATACAAATTTAATATAACTTTATATTCATGCATTGATGATGATGGTGGCTTATCTGCTGCCCATCAGTGCTCTGGCGTGATGAATCACCTGAAGCAAAAGCCTTCTTGGATGCCGTGTCTTCTCTGAAAAAGCTCCGGGGAAAGTGTCACAGTGAGGCACATTCAGTCGGCGATGAAGAGGAGGTATTTTTTACTCCTGTAAAATCCTCCAATTTAATGCCAGTGTTACACAGGTCTGCTTTACCATTTGGTTTGATGTTTATGGCAAGCAGTCTGTGTATTTCTTCAGTTTCCTTGATATCAGTCATAATTTTTGCCCACTTGTTCACATCTACACTGCACTAGTTACAGATTTGGTTGCACTAGTTCACTTTTTTTTTGCCAACCAGTGGGACTTAACAGAAGTCATACTAATCAATCATTCTGCCATGCTAGTAGCCCAAAAGTCCCAACTAGTTTGGCTTTTTAATGCACTAGTTGACTACTGCACCAAACTAGTCAATGACTAGTAATCATTAAAAACCTTTACATGCTAACTAGTCAACACAAATAATTAATCAAATGTGTGCACTAGTCATCTAGTGCAAAATTTTTAACTAGTTGACTTAATACTAAAATTCTCACTAGTTGATACATTTTAGAAACAGGTTAATTGTTGTGTTGTTGTTTATAGTGTATAAATTTGCACCCTAACTTCTTATATTTGTGTTTTCTTTGTATTTTTGGGCACAAAGGTGCTGATTGGCATCGTGATGGAAGAAATGATACCTTACCTTAAGGAGGAAGTGTTTCCCAGGATTACTGCACATCGCAGCAGGAGGAGAAAAGCCTGGATCAAAGTGAGGAACTTTGATGATTGACAAAAAAAACTTTTTTAATGAAGCATTTCATCATAATTGCTGTCCTTGTGTGATGCAGTTGCTGTCTGAGGTCTATGAGACGGTGAAGCTTCAGGTAAAAACTGCCATGGTGGTTCTGAAGGAGGAACTGTCACTTTTTCAATCAGACATGGAGGAACGGATCTCTGCAGGACTCGAGCAAGCCAATCTGCTGCAAGACCGCATAGCTCACACAATCACTGGTGTGTCTGTCGGTGAGCGCAGACATGATAAAGTAACGCCATGCTCTTTAATTTGGTTTTCATTTTTCACTGCTCTGCACCTTTTCATCCTAGAGGACATGTGTGAGCCAGTGTTACAATCCCTTCAACATGTTGTTTCCCCAAGACTCCACCCTACTCTGCAAGAAGTGGCCGTGCCCATCTGTGATGGATTTGCATCTATTTGGGAATGCTTCCTGGAGACCTGTGATAATGTCATAGACGCTGCATCACCAAACACATCAACCAAAGATATTAAAGAGGAGGTTTGTTATTGGACAGTTCTGTAATTTAAACCCATAAAACTAAGGCTCTGTTCTCAAGTTATATATATATTTTAAATATTCATATATTACAGCTGAAACTTTGCTGAAATTTTTCAAAGATACTGAATCTTAATTCTATCAGTTAAAACAAGCAGAACAGAAGCTAAAATTAGCAAAACTGTAGCTAAAATTTTAAACAAAAATAGAGCAAATAAGCTCAAGTAGAACATTGTTTTTGAAAGATTTAAAAAGATTTCAATGTATTTTAATTAGGTTTTTATTAAAAATTAAGGTAAATATTCTGAAAAGTGTAAAAGTTACACAAACTACAAGCACATTATTCCCGATTGAGCTGAATATTTGATGAAGTTTGACATATAAATGGTTAAAATAGCATAAATCATGCAGAAACAAAACAACAAAACGGTACAAAAGAAACTATAAACAGAAAAATAATAATGTCTCAAAATTCACACAATTTGAACTGCTGACTTTTAAACAAGGACTTGTTGTTTGTAACATATATTAAACAAGGATCTTTTGCCTCAAGGCATTATTATTTTTGCCTTTTGACTAAGTTTCTTTTCTATGCACTTGCATATTTATGAGTTTCCACTTCAGAAGAGGCGCTTAAATGCGGCAGCAGTGGCACATTCCCAATTTTCTTAAAAATACAAGAATAGTTTGCTGTTGTTTGATGTCCCAGCATGTTGCGCGACCCTTCTCTGCTCTTCCTGATTGCTTGTTGCATGGTTGTTTCTCATTTTAGGTGCTGACGCTTCTGAGCAGCTTCGGACCGGACAATTCCAGGATGTGGGAATGCTTGGACAGGCTAGAGTTGAGCTCAGAGGGCCGCTCGTGGCTCCAGAACACGTGGGGAGTCCACAGCGAAACCTGGAGACCTTTGCTGCTCAAAGCGCAGAACGATCTACACAAAGTAATTATTCCAACACAATATAGCAACAACCCTTTAAGTATAACATGCCTCACATTACTCCTTTTTTTTTTCTAGGTGGCTGATATGTGTGCTAAGATGTTTTGGAGGTTAGTTTCACGATATCCGTGTTTCTCCATTGAATCGTCTCAGCTGACAGCAGTGCTGTCCAGAGTCAAAGACAAGGTGTTAAAGGTGTGTCATATAAAGCAGGGAAACAAACCATATTTGGTTACTTTGGATTTGTTTTAAAATTCTTCTTACTTATTGGCCTAAAATGAACTGTTTGTGTACCTGATCCTGTCACTGAAACACAGAACCTGGAGGCAGACATGTTGGCTCTGCGATCTGAAATAATCCTGGATGTGATGCTGCAGATCACTCTGCCAGCATTTCAACAAGGCGTGAATGAGCAGGTCTGTGCTTTATATATATGTTTTAAATATAAAGTTCATTTTAGGCACTTCTTCCTCATTTTAATAGTATCTCTGACTGATTTAGAATCTGTCCTGTTATGATGCCATGATCAGCCCAGAGCAAGCCTTATTCATCCACCCTGACATCATTTTTAACTCCATCATGAAAGACAACCTGTCCACTTATATCCAGACAGGTATAGTTTGTGAATTTCAGTCCTTGACTGGGTCAAAACCTTTGGGAATATAATTAATAATTAATTCAACACAAGCTAAGTTTTAAAACTCTTTTCTTTTGTTTTGCAGAGATGAGATACTTCCTGCCACAGCACCTTGTCCCTCTGCCTGTCAGTGCTGGCAGCACATGCAGCTGCAGCTCTGATATTTCTGAACCAGCGTATCACAAACTGCTGCCACGCTGCGACAGCCAAGAGACATTCGTTTATGCATCTGAAGGCTCATCATCAGAATCTGAAACACTTACCCCAAGCAGTATGTCTGAACGAGAAGACACCTTACGGAGCTCAGAAAACTCTGAAAAACAGAGGCTGCTTAATGTAATGAAGTATATTCGTTTCTCTGAGCCAAGAAGGAGCTACAGAACAGAGAGCGGTAAAGTTTAACTCTGTCGTCGTAAGCAGGGCCGGCCCGAGGTCGTAAGCAGAATTTCATTTAGAGGCCCCCTTTTAGTTAAGCCCATTGCTCACTCAAACATCACAGCATCACTACCATGCTCAATTTTGTGCATTTAACACAGCTAGTTTAAT
The DNA here is from genome assembly GCF_001649575.2 of Kryptolebias marmoratus. Classification (NCBI taxonomy): domain Eukaryota; kingdom Metazoa; phylum Chordata; class Actinopteri; order Cyprinodontiformes; family Rivulidae; genus Kryptolebias; species Kryptolebias marmoratus. Next base: position 22,318,948 of record NC_051432.1, read on the forward strand.
ACAGTGAGCCGACAATAAATTCCTCAAAGTGACTGAATGCTAGGTTATAATTTCTTTGACAATCACATGAGTCACTTCACATTATCTTATTAATAAATATCAATTCAAATAAAGTGTTCATTTTGAACTTTTTTCTGTTGTTGACATGGTTTTCAGTAGTTTAAGCTGAGATCAATATTGTGTTTATGTACCATAGAAAATGATCAATTCCATTTTGAGCGGCAAAAATGAATACATCAGACATACATGCGTCTTATCACTCTGATAACATAAATGTCAAACTATGCAGATTTTTTTTTTCATTTAATTACAACTGATGTTGAATAAACCATGTGTTAACATAATTTTTGTGAGTAGTTAGAGGCTCTTGGAGGCCCCCTGCTGGCCAGGAGGCCCTAAGCAGCTACAGACGCTGCTAATGTCAATGCAATCACAAGACTCATAATCCAAATGGAAATTTAATTCACAAAATTAGAAAGTTTTCTCAAATACAACAAAAACAATGTATTTTCAATGACTGACTTATATTGTATTTAAACAGTACAAACTAGAGTTTGATGTAAATTCAAAGTTTTTGGGGGGAAAGAAGACAGGTAAAACATTTACAAAATAAACAATCAGTTTTTTTTAGATTTACAGCCATACAGTACTGCTATATTAAACAGGTGAGGGTGTCAACATTCGAAAACTACCAACAGTCTGCTACTGCATGTAGGGATGTAAGTTTGAAACTTTATTATGTGAAGAAAAAAAAGCGCCATAAATCAACTTTCTGCAGAAGCGCTGCCAAGTTCTCATGAGATCATTTCAGATGGACAGAAAAAAAACATTTGACATGTGCTCAAAGTTCACGCAGCTGTTGGGAAAGATGAACGTTTGGCTCTAAGTGCCAAAAATAATTCAGGCTGTTTTCACCTAAAAAAGGGGCTAAAGTGCTGGCAGTAAGTGTCACTGTGCAGCGCTTGGGTTGACTTGCTTTTGTGCAACTATTGAACGATGGAGAGAAAATTGGTGATATTTTGGGAAAATGGAGGTAAAATTTAAGGAAACGTCTGTAACTGTTGAGGCAAAGAACGCCAGACTTCATTCTGCACAACTTACATTAAAGTTGCTTCACAGTTTGTTTAAGTAATAAACAGAATAATAAGCTTTAATGACCTAATAATATTATGAAAAACCCATATACTTTATTAATTATTTATACTATAAGCAATTATTTTTTAAATTCGTGTGATTTCTGAACATGTTGTATTACAATAAGCTAGAGCACCATGGCTGGACCCAAACACAGTTTTATCTAGATCCAGATTGGCTGGTAAATTTAAGTAGAATGTATATATGCACAGTTGTGTGTGGATATATATAAATATATACATGTTACTTGCACATGTTTTTCCATATTTATAGCAATTCATTTTACACAGCACCTCTTTTCTACAGTTTATGGTATTTCATTTTAGGTGGGGTCTTTTTCATAGCATTTATGGTAATTAATTTTAGGCTAGACAGCTGTCCCCTCATTTACAGTAATTCCTTTCAGGAGGCACACCTTTTCCAGCATGTATGGTAATAAATTTTAGCCAGAGAAGCTTTTCTGACTAAGACGTGTCTAATTTGCGGTTTCATACTGCTTCTCTCTGCAGAGAGAAGCTGTCAGCCCACGGAGATTTACAAACCTATAAAGACAATATGGTGAGTGAAGAAAACCAGCGTGGCTGTCCCAACTTTGGGAACCACATAACTGGGATTCTGCATTATCATTATTATGTTTTCAGTTGCCTCCTGAGTGAGCGGAAGTCAGTCTATGTAGCATCAGATTTAACCGACAAACAGGACAAGCAACGATTCTTAAAATTAAAGGTTAAAGCTCTACAGTTTGGGGAGTTTTTAGTTTAATTGATGTCCTCCAGATGTATTGCAGTACATACACCGTAGGGCCACGCCCAGTCGGCCTTCCAACTGCTTCCTGGGTTCTGTTCTTAAAGGGGAGGACAGCGCATGCGCAGATCAAAATTCAGTCGGCTTGCTAATATTATTATCCGTTTAAGGGAGAAGCCATTCTTATGAAACGCTGCAGGTTTTAATTGGTATGGCTATTTTCCACTATATCGCCTGGACAGATACAAGCTAGCATTCAGAGAGTTTTCCGAGAGCTGCAAGTTCCTCTAGAAGCGGAGGGCCAGGCCTTCCCCTTTAATTCAGACATCTACACCGCCATGTATTCAATGTCGGCATAAAACCACCGCTTCTTGCTTCCATCGGCTTCTTCATCCTCCCGTGTTCCCGTCTCTGTCCGCCGCGTCACTTACGAGTTTCTCTCCCTGCCATGCTCCGGGTCACCTCGCTGCTGCCTGCCCTGCTCTTCGTTCTGCTGCCGGGTCCGAACCGGGGGTATTTCCCCGAGGAGCGCTGGAGCCCCGAGTCGCCGCTCCTCGCCCCCCGGGTCGTCATCGCGCTGCTCTGCCGCAACTCGGCCCACTCTCTGCCGCTGTTCCTCGGATCCATCGAGCGGCTGAACTACCCGAAGGACCGCATTGCGCTGTGGTAAGTGCAGTTTGTTACAGAGGCACGGGAATATACAAACCAGCCTTATGAATAAACTGTTACAACGTGCCGAAAACTTTAAGAGGTATTTATGGAAGAAACTGTCAATCACTGTCAGCAGAGCTGCACGCCACGACACGTCAAGACAAAAAAAAATAATTATAGTTTGGGGAGAAACTTTTTGTTTCTCTCGGGTTTGAAACATGTGCGCTTTGTCTCAGTTGGTCAAATCAGGAGGGGAAAAGAGAGGAAGTTAAAGCCCCGTCATGGCCTCACCCTCCAGGGAGGGAGGGGGGTCTGTCCGGACCTGTGTACCCGGAGAACAGGGCACATGGGGCGGACTCCGCCTGCAGGGACGAGCCGGTGAAAAGGTCCACTCAGTCCCGGATCTTCTCCCCCTCCTCCCTCATTTCTTTCCTCTTCCACACATACATTTTGGTCCTGTTGGCTCGACTGGAAACGGAGCCCCTGCTGTAAAAAAAAATTATAATAATAACGATAAAGTTATAAAAACTGCAACTCACTGTCAAACTCTGGAACAATTCCAGTTTGCTAAGATGTTCACTAAACGCCTCTGCGGGAAGGAGAAGCATCACCTCCGGCTGTTTTCCTGTCAGACTTCCAGATGATTCTCATCTCAGCTTCCTTCTTTATTCTCTTGCCTTTTATTCCTCAGCTTCTTGGCTTTTTGAGTTAATCTTCTCTCTAGCATTCACACTTGACAGGTTAGATCTTTCTCTTTTATTTATTTATTTTTTATTTATGAGCCAGTTGGCTGACAAAAGAGACCCGGGATTCAAGCCTCAGGGAGGACTGCATTTTAATTTGAAAGGGAATTTGAGATTAAAGTAAACACGGGGCTGCATGATATTGGGAGAAACTTGCAATGTGCGATATTATCGTTGCTGATATCATTTGCGATAAACCCATATTTTCCTCCATTTCATCACTGTCCTGTGGACATCAAGGCCAGTAAGAGTCTGTTGATTGACCAAATATTTTATTAGCCTGCAAAACCTAATTGAAAATTTATTGCAGTCCTTTGCGATCAGACTGCCAAAATGTCCTCTGTGAGCAAAAAAAAAGTTTCTTTCTACCTGTGGCTCCTAAATAAGGTTAAAGCCCACATTCCCCAAGATTAGTTTGACTCAGTAATTCATGCTTTTATTACGTCCTGCCTCGATAACTGGACCTCGTTATGTCAGTCATCCCTCCGGGCTGTTTAAAACGGCAAAGAAACGTCACGGCCGCATTTACACCCACACTGGTCTCCCTGCACTGGCTTCCTGTCCAGTTTCGGAGTTTTGTCATTTGTTTCTAAAAGTCTGAACGACACGACACCATCGTAGCTTTCAGAGCTCCCGCAGCCTCACTCTCCAGCCAAGACACTTTATTCTGCAGACCAACAACTTCTAACCACTTCTAACTTCATCAAAGCTAAGAACTAAGGTGATGGAGCGTTTTCAGTGTTTAGGGAACATTCTGCCTTCACAGATCAGATCCATCTGGAATTTTCAACATTTTAAATCTGTTTTTGAAACTCGCCTGAAACTCTTCGTTGGCTTTTAATCCTGATTGAAGGTCATGAATTTTACAGGGATGGTTTTAATTGTTTTTGCTTTAACTGTGTTTCTAGTATCTATGATTTTTATTTTCTAGTGAGTTTATCTTTCAGTTTTGTGAAGCACTTGGTACAACTGAAGCTGCTGAAATCCACCCATCCGATCTCTTTACCTGCTTTTCCTTCCCGGGTCCCGGGGAGCTGGTGTCTATCTCCAGCCATCACTGTGCGAGAGGCAGGGGACACCCTGAACAGGTTGCAAAGTCCATCACAGGGACACATAGAGGAAAACAAAACAAACAACCATTCATGCTTTCACTCACACCAAGGGACAATTTAAGAGTTACCAATTAACCTAACATGGATGTTTTTAGTCTGTGGGAGGAAAGTTGGTGAAATGTGATAAAAGGAATAAATACTGACTTGATATTTTGTGCAGGCCCAAGTAAACAATTTTTTGTTCTGATGAATTAAATCAGAAGGCATCCTGCGCCTCATCTAAACACTGAATAAAACATATCTAGTTGGAGTCCCCCACCCCTCTCTTCACCTTGTCCCTGGCTCTAACAATCCCAGTGTGACGACCCCCGTTTTCTGCTCGGCTGCTTTGATCTGCAGCATCTCCACTTGTTGCGAGGAGCGGTGTTAAAAATGTTGCAATGCAATGCAAGAGAGGCTCGCTGTCAGCCCGCAGATACCTGCCGACGTCGGGGTGACATGTTGAGATGAAATTCTTGGCGAGCGGCAGCGTACTGACACGAGCATGCCGGCTGCCTAATGATGTGTGAGCGTGTGTGCTCTGCAGTGATGCGCTGAATGGAGCTTATCAATCCAGAAATCTCCACATAACTCCACTTCTCTGCTCTCATATCCGATAGGCATAGTTTCGCAATCCCAAATATTTACTAACAGTAAACTCTCTTTAAATTCACTCCCCGTGGGCAATTCAGAACCTCTCAGCAGTCAGACGGTTCTGCCAGTGCGGCGTAAGGGGGAGGAAGAAGATGGATCGGTGAGTCGGTCGCATGTAGGTGCTGAGACGGCGCTGCTGTGTTAAATCCCCTGCATACACACGGGAAACCAACAGCAGCAGCACGCCGACTGTCACCCGCTTCAGGACGGGGTTGGAAGTAAATCCGTTTCTGTCATATTTACACATTCTTTCACTCGGCTCCTCTGTCAAAGTTGATATTCATCCCTGGCTGTCTGGGATTTGTTACGACAACACAGACAGCAGATGGATGTTGGCCCTTTTTCTTTCAGCCACTCCGTCTGTATTGAGTTCATTGTTTTTTTCCTCCCACTGCATTTCTTTTTCTTTTTTGTGATGGGCAGCTAGGTTCTGATGGAAAGACTTTACTAAAATTAAAGGCCTTTAAAAGAATGCATATCACCTTTTTTCATTTCATGCCAGAGTTTTAGTTTTAACATCATATCATGCTGAGAAATGATGCAGTTGTTGCTGTTTTGGTCAAACCTTGGCTACTAAGATGTTGTGCTCAGAGTATGTATTGAGGATGACTTTCAGCTACCCCAAAATTCAATATTAGATCAATATTTGTAAAACTGACTGAGTTATAGCCATTTTGTTTTTTTAAAATGTGAAATTAGTTAAAAATGGCATTGCAGGTTATTGTTAATATGCAGAGATATTAAAAAACAATTTATTTATGTAGTCTTTTAATTTTGTGTTGACATTAAATGGGAAAAAAGTTTTAAAATGCCTGCAGAAAACATGTCAAAATGTCAGTTTATCAAACGAAGAACCTGTGTGGCAGCGAGCTTTAAAAGCTTTCCAACATGAGCGTCTTCCAGCCATGCTGCTGTCAGGGAACTTAAATCAGGATTGCATTCAGGTTTTGTTCATTATTCGCTTTTTTATTATCTTTTTTATTGAGAGGTTGTAAATTGAATAAAATAATAAAAAGATTTTGTTTTTTGTAGCATGCAAAACATTGTAGATAACTCTGCAGCTCAGTGCATGAAAATCTTTGACACAATGTCATGTTTTTCTTCTTAACTTCAGTTTTTGGATGGGACCAGGTGTTTGAAGGGAATGGTTTAAACCTGGAGGAAACATAAAAATAGGGCTGATAATACCCTAAATAAAATGAACTCCAATCTGTTAGAGGTAAGCTACAAAAACTGCAGAAACCAAGCTTTTAATAAAAGCTTTAAAAAAGGTTCGCCACACCCACTTGAAGTGGTTTTGGCTGTTTTTTAAAAGAAGATTTTATGTGCATAAGGAGGGATGGAAACAATTTTAGGGAATCTCGTTTGGTATGGTACATCATGACTCAGCAGTTTCCTGTCTGGGCCCCACCCACAAAATCAAGCCTCATCCTAGATAAGACATGATATTGTGATAATTATAGTTTCCCCAGAGATGAAAGTCTCGCTTTTTCTCTTCTGGATATCCAGCTGAGTTGTTCCCTCACGAGTTGTGTTTCTTATTAGGACAGACACTTCCACTCAACCAAACCATAAAAATGTTTTCATGTCGACTCATGTCGCTTTATTTTCCCACAGGGTGGCGACAGATCACAACGTCGATAACACCACATCCATCCTGAGAGACTGGTTAATCCAGGTGCAGAACTACTATCATTATGTGGAGTGGCGACCTGAAGAAAAAGCCAGGTACCGTGTAGGTGTGCGGCTTCGGGTTGGTATGAGGGAAATTAGTTGGTTTCTTAAAAGGTTTGTCTTTGTTTGTCTCAGTGGCTTTGAGGACGAGGTGGGGCCAAAGCACTGGAACAGCCTCCGTTACGAACACGTCATGAAGCTCCGTCAGGCAGCGCTGGACACCGCCCGTGAGATCTGGGCCGACTACCTCCTGGTATGTTGACAGCAGGTCATGGCTCTCAGCTCCCCAGCTGCGAAGGGAAATGAGATCAAATCGGGTAGCCTAGTTTCCAACTTTTAATGTCAGGGTTCGAACGGGTGCTTCAATTTGAATGTAGTATTTTTAAGGTTTTTAAAAGTGCTTGAAACCTTAACTGAATTTGCTTAATCAGACTTAGCGGTCCAAACCCACTGACTGGTGCGAGTTTTGTGTAGCAGACGCATATTTTGACTTTGCAAATACAGCTTGTTTTTCTGAGGTTTGTAAAAAAACGTCTGAGGAGTTTAGGCAGCGCCGAAGTGAACACCGTCCAGACCAAATGGACCAGTTCCACTGCTGTATTTGTTTCTAGGTGTCATTTAAAAACTAAAGAAGTCATTCGTAGTTCAGATTGTGTGAAAACAAGTTGTTTAGCTTCAGTGTTATGCTAGCAGGAGCAAAAACTGACAATCGGTGGATTCAGAGCTCAGCATGGAGCGATTATAAACAACACATTAAATGTTTCTAATGTGATATGCTTTGGATTTTGCAGACAAAAAAATTGAATTCACCCTGAAAGTCCTTGAAAAGTGCTTGAATCTGGCTACAAGGTGTAAGAACCCTGTAATTCCTTGTGAAAGGCTAACTATTATAATAATAATCTGTGTTTGTGCTAAATGCATGCTCAGATGTAAAAGTATGGGGGAAAAATGAAATATTAGGGAAATATTCTGTTCAAATTTTTGTTTTGTTCTTTAGAAGTTAAACAGTATAATAATTTAGTAATATTACAATGTCTCATTCCTTTTTATAGTAGCAAACATGATTTTTAAAAAAAGGTTTCCTCAATTTTATTCTTCATCAGAAATATGATGAAACATTGCACACAAGCCCAGGTTTTCAACCACTGAATGTGATGGAATTTGTAATTCTCTTAGCCTTTTCTGAGGTAGCAGAAAACTCTGATGTCTCTCTCTTGATGGCCCTCTGTTAGCAGCGGCAACCACTAACTACCACCAGCTGTTTTTTTTTCTTCTCTCTCTTCTGGGTGGAAATGTGCACACAACTTGCCTAAAGTGTGGCTCTTGTCAACAATTTGTCCTTTTTAACTTCATAGAAGCTGAAGAACTTCCAAACACTGGTTTTCAGTGCAGAAGGAGCCGCTTCATGTCTCAGTCAGCCCCGATCTCCCGTCATGAACGGTCCGGGCGCCGCAGTTCCTCAACACGACTTTATTACCATTAAATTATAACTGATTTTTGTTTGGCATTTTTAAATCGATTCAGAATTATCTTGTCTGCTTCGTGATGCAGCTTATGACTGGTGTTTTTTCATATCACAGCAGATCGGACTTTGTTTTTTGTACACAAAGTTGTTTTTGCAAATATGTTTTTATTTTTTTTGTATGCAGAAATATTTAAACATTTCTTAAGATGGCGTTGGATAGAAAATGAATATGAGATGTTTTAAATTAACCCAGGGGTTAACTATCAAAGAAATAAAAATATGAATTTTCTAAACGAGACTTTTGAAATGTAAATGTGGTTTCAATGCTTCGGCTGAGTGATGCCAATTTATTTGTGCTTTCTACTCTACAAAAAACCCTAGTCAGTGTAGTTCTTAATATACCTTTAAAATAACTTTTTACAGCACTTTTTAAACCTGTTGTCAGCCATATATGCTGCTGCATATATTTCTAAATTATCTGAATTTATATACCACAACAGGAAAAAAATGTAAAGTTTCTTCAAATTTATTGATGTGCAGCTAATTTTCCTCATTGGAAACATTAAGTCAAACAAAAACATGGTTTAAAATTTGACTCCTTCCTGTTGAAGAACCTCCAAATTTGGAAAAGTACTCATTTAAAGCGCAGCAGAGTGGTTTACCTGATCCCTGAACGCTTCGGCTGCATTTTACTGCAGAGGCTAAAATCTACTTAGCAGCTGTTTGGCTCACAACTGGCTGGATCTTCTCTCTCACTTACTTTTTAAAAACATTTTCCTTCCAATCCTTACTGACTCTGTTTTATAATGTCCACTATTAAAATAAAAAGCAAAAATGCCAAAAGTTCAACTGTGTATGCAGCCTTCGACTAAAACAAATGCAGCGTGTGAGGCGTGTTTAAAATAACCGAAACGAGGAGGGTCCACGGAGCATCTGCGACTAAAACATGTTGTTGTGAGCCCATCGGTCGTCTAATGGCACTGGGTGACATTTTGTTTGCGCTTGCATGTATATGCTTACCTAAATAACAGTCAATATTTATCCCTTCCCCTCCGTCTCCAGATGGTTGACTGTGACAACCTGCTCACCAGCCGGGATGTGCTGTGGAAGCTGATGAGGGAGAACAAGACCATCGTAGCTCCCATGTTGGAGTCCAGAGCTGCCTACTCCAACTTCTGGTGCGGGATGACTTCACAGGTACCTGAGATTTCTTTGAAGCTGGTCTTCATTTTCCTCTCTTCAGACGAAGATGGTTCACATCCCCTTCATCACATGTAAAGTCCATAATAGATGTTGTTGAGCTCATGCAGTATAGCCTCACTGTTGGCAAATAGCAAAAAACAGTTTTTGTATATAATAATGCTTTAAATTCATATTTTACATCTAAAAGGATGTTGTTTTTTAGTTTGTGAAAGACAGCGTTTTGACTGCGACACATTTAAGCTGCAGGACATAAAAACCTGCAGTTTTGATGGTTTTGTTTAATGATATGAGTTGCAATAAAACCTGTATTGTTCTCACTCCTCTCTTTTTGTTTAGTCATCGCGATGCTCACAACACTTTCTGTGTGCTTTAGCGTCTTGATGACTATCACCTAAACCAGATGTGGGCATTCAGAGCAGTAAAAGTCTGCAGGAATGGCCAAATACATTAACGGCATGCAGAATGTGAATGCATGGCTTTTGGAGTTTAATAGGCTGGGATTTATTGCAGTCCAAGCAGTTCTTTACGACGGTGAGGATTTATTTGATATTTTGCGCTGCCCTTTCAGCCGTTGACTTAAAATGATATATTGCATGCATCTTTTTAAAATTTATTTGTACTTTTTTCTCTTTGCATTGAGACCCTATAATGTGCAAGTTTCCAGCAGCATTCTGGGTTTTTTTCCCCCTTCAAAGCAACATGCAGAAAGAGCCAACAGACTGCAAAGATACTCCAGATGGCAGCTGAGATTTATGTCTGTTTCTTGCGCTTTAAAATCTTTAGAGGAGTAGGAGAACTTGGCCTCAGATGTGCCAGGAGACCGAACCCATCACTGGAGATGTTCCCTTTTGTGGGTTTAGTAATATTTTAAGCCTTATTCAGTCTTGACAGTCCAAATTGTGTTTCTGACTCATCCTGATTGTATTCAGATTCATTTTAAAAGGTTTGGACGCTACAACTCTGACATAAAATTAAGCTTTTTGCAAGTCTGATATCCCATTTTGATGTAGTTTTAAATGCATTTCTGATCAGTTGTGTGTCTGTGTGTGTATATTTAATGCTTTAGTGTGAATATGTTCTTTAGAAATATTATATTTGACATTTAATGTGATTTGACATTTCATTTACGTAATCCTTGCTCTTGATTTTATTATTTTTTGTAAGCATTGAATTGCAGATCAGCCTTTTGTAAGTATAAGCCATTAAAATTAATCAAAGGGATTTATAGATTTAAGATTCTTAAAGCTGCAAACACTTTATCAACCATCAGGCTTCTATAAAATCTTCTTTTTATAGCCCAAATGAATTATGCAAACCAGTATTTAGTCTGTGGCCCACTGATAGGAAGGAAAATGTCAATTTTCATGCTGTTCTCTTGAATAAATTTGTCACGGTTTTCGTAACAAAGAAAAATATCCTGGAGGAAATTTTACTTGGAGTAGTTTTTTTGTTATTCATGAGGAAATTGCGTTTTTGAATAGGTCACTAGAAAAGAGTAAATGAATCAATTTCAAGTTGTTGGAGAGGGAGCCTTTGTTGTTTTTGCCGTCCTCTGTGTCCTGTATTTTTTTTTTTCTGATTGCTGTGCAGGTGCTCTGTGTGCTAATTTGTAATTAAAGTAAATGTTTTGTTTGGTCTCACAGGTTGGCTGTATGATTGTTGGGTTGATGTCAGAAATGTGTGTGGCAGCTCTACAGATATTCCACACAACGTTGTGTTAAACTTGGCCTAATTTATCTTTAAGTGTCCTAATTCTTCTGTTTTACTGAGCACTGTACTTGTTTGAAGCTCATTGTTATTTTTAGGAAAAGGCACTCCACTCTGTGAAATGTGTTTTTTGGATATTAAGACACTGTTAAATGATTATAACTCTCTAAACGTACTTATCTGATGCATCTCAAAGAATTAGTTACGTTCTGAAAATTGAAGCTCTTGCATCTAATCTCTGCATGTCTGTATAATACCTTTAAATTAGGTAGACTTATGTATGAATGGATGCTTTTATGGATGCAATGAAATTGCAGATGTCTCTCCCAGTAGGACTGATTTAGACTCACCGGCTACTTCATTAGGTACCAGGTTGGACCACCTTTTGCCTTCAGGGTTGTTTTAATTTTTCATGCTATAAATTCAGCTTTTTTGGAAACACTCCTCAGATTCTTTGGTCCATGTTGACATGGTAGCATCATGCAGCTGCTGCAGATTTGTCAGCTGCTCATCCATGATGCTAATCACTGTTCCACAAATGGATTGACATCTGGTGACTGCGGAGTCCTGTGAACTGAGACTCATCCAACCAGGCGATGTTTTTCGTATCTCTTATTGTGACTTTTTGTTGGGAATATGCTAATTGTAGCCTCAGTCTCCTGGTCTTAGCTGACAGGAGTGGCACCTGCTGTGGACTTCTGCTTCAAGGTTCGATGTGTTGTGTGTGCTCAGAGATAGTATTCTGCAGACCTTTGTTACCTTTGTCATCTTGAACCGCTCAATCCATCTTCCTTTGACATTAACAAGGCACTTTTATCTGCACAACTTCCACTCATTGGATATTTTTTGTTTTTTGAGCTGTTCTCTGTAAATCCTAGAGATGGCTGTGGATTGAAAATCCCAGAAGATCAGCAGTTTCTGAACTACTCAGACCAGTTCATCTGGCACCAACATGCATGCCACGCACTTAAATCTCCTTTCTTCCCCATACTGATGCCCTTTTGGAACTTCAGCAAGTCGACTTCACCACGTCTGCACGTCTAAAGGCATTGAGTTGCTGTCGTGTTATGGGCTAACTAGCTATTTGTGTTAACAAGCAGTTGAACAGGTGTACCCAATTAATGAAAACATTATTCAGATCATATACTATTCAAAGATTGGACAACAAAACCCACATTTGACAACAACCTCTAAGACAGGTAAAAGATAGGCATGACTGACATTTTATATTCTATACATTTTTCCTTATTTGTGATTGTCACAACTATGGGTGAGTCAAATTTCTTAGCAAACTTGACTGTGAAGAAAAAAAAAAGTAATCTAAACGATGTTTGTGTGCTCCGTTTGCAGGGTTATTACAGGCGTACTCCAGCCTACATGCCCATCCGCAGACGGGAGCGCCGGGGCTGTTTCGCTGTGCCGATGGTCCACTCTACCTACCTGGTGGATCTGAGGAAGGAGGCCTCCCGTGAGCTGGCTTTTTATCCGCCGCACTCGGAGTACAGCTGGGCCCTGGATGATGTTATTGTCTTTGCTTACTCCGCTCGCATGGCAGGTGGGAAGAACACAGCGCAGACAGGCGTCCGTTTGGCTCGTCAAGCCGCTGAAATATGTCAACGTGCTTCTCCTCTCTTCTTCTCAGATGTGCAGATGTATGTGTGCAACAAAGAGACCTACGGGTATTTCCCAGTGCCAATGCGTTCCCATGCAACACTGCAGGATGAAGCAGAGAGCTTTTTGCACACTCACCTTGAGATCATGGGTGAGTCAGAAGAGTTCAGGATAATGAGAGATCTCTGGTCATTATTGAGAATATTTATTAAAACTGAAAGTTTAATAGTTAAAAGATTAATCTAGAAGTTTCCTGTCTGTCTGATTTAATCTTGTGTCTTGTGTTCTGATGTTTGGAGTAGTTTGTAAGCTTTAGTTTGGGGTATTTAAAGAAAACTTACCAAAATATTTAATTATTTGTAGATGTTGGGTTTGATAGTTGTGCATTCTAAACTTTACCATCGTTTTTTGTGAGCTGGTCAACGAATACACTGATTAAATGGTGTGTATTCTTGCTTACGGGATTGCTGATGTGGAAAACTCATATCGACTCCCTGCAGGATCTGCTGGATGCAGCAAATTCTTATTCAACCAAGTTTTAAATAATGATCTGAGTTATCAAATGGCTTAAGTTACATTTTATTCAAGCCAGCGATTTGTGTACTGATGTTGTAACGTTCAGATTCATACTGGTTGATCTTCACAGCCCTATTAGCTGTGATTCATCATTTGTGATCTCCCTGGCGATGCAGCTGGAAATCTCTGCAGTCCCCTGCAGTTCTACATTTTTGGGAATCCCTGTTCTGACACATTAGTTATTCTCTTTGTAACATTTCCTGTTTTCTTCGATAGTGAATAATCCGCCGTTGGAGCCCTCCAGCGTTCTGTCTCTTCCTCCCAAGCAGCCTAACAAGATGGGCTTTGATGAGGTATACCACACATCCTCTCTCACAAACGCACTCTGTAAGTTGAGCATGTGTGTGAAGTGTTTTTTTTTTTTTTTTGCATTTGTGTGCACCCAGGTTTTTATGATAAATCTGGTTCGGAGATCTGATCGCCGAGAACGAATGCTAAGAACTCTGAACGAGCTGGAGCTCAGCTGTAAGGTTGTTGCTGCCGTGGATGGCAAGTACGTTTCTCATCTTCTTCCTCCCCTGCTGCCTGCGTCTTTCTCATTTGTGCCTTTGCAACATGTGGCGTAGACTCATGTAGGGAGGGAAGCTGAGACAAACAATCGGTTGAAAAGTAGCTGGTTGCATGCTGTTATTTCAAGGATTTTTTGAAGCACCAAGCTTCAGCTCACTTGTGCGTCAGTTATCACTCTCAGGGATTTAGGCAGTCATGTTTTAAAATGTTTTAATATGTTTCTTATACTTCCTGAACTTAAAAGACCGTTCCATCACCTACATAGTTTGTTTAAGTCGTTTGGTACATTTTTTTTTTTTATTCAACCTTTTGCTTCTCATTAGCATTCATATGCACTAAGTAGCCAAGGAAAAAAAATAAAATCACCAACTGGATTTAACTAAGTACCGTAGTTTTAATTGGAAGCTCTTGCAGTGATTAAAGTGTTTCTGTGAACAACAACTCCAGAGCCAGTATCTGACTGAGCTGTGACTGCTGAACGGCGTCTGTGAGGGAGTCTCCCACATGTCTGGAAACGTTCACGGGGGTTCCTAATTTTCTCACTTGGGTTGCAAGCCTGCAGTCTTGTCGCTTTAATTTTGAACATGTTAAAAAAGAATTTGTGACAGATTTTCTCTCCGATTAGTCACAGAGTTGTTGCAGGTGTTTTGAACCTGTCTCTTAAGCGCCAGAGATGTTATTTTGACGCCTCTGTCAGAAAACATGTCTGGGTCTAAAAAACATGCAGATGATTCAGAAATAAATACTGAAGAACTCGTTTAAATCTTCCCTTCTTCATTTCTAAAGTGTACTCCAGTAGAATAAATCATAAACTATGGGGGTGGGTACAACAGCCACACATCTCACTGGTCACTTGGTGTCAAACACTCAGAATCTGCTGAAACTATAAGGAAAGTTCACCTGTTTTCTCACAATTTTGAGTCACCAACTAGTCGCAGCAGTGAGATACTACCTTTAAATGGTGCAGTGAGTAGCTTCTCACCTCTTCAACAAGCAGGATTGGATGACTCATTCTGTGTTTGTGGAAAACAAACTCCTCAGTTTCAGTGTGTTCAAACTATTGGGTTTGCAAAAAGCAAACAAAACAAAGTAAGAAAAAGCTTACAAAGCAACTAAAATTGGGTGTATTTATTAAAACACCTAATGATAGTCAGGTACTAGTGGAGCATCATTTTTATGGAAAAAAAAATAGTCTGCAATAACTCAGACATTTGATTATTTCTAAAAATGGAACCGAAGGATTTATAGCAATGGTTTTATTTAGTAAAAACATGAAACACTATTTAAGGAGAACCCAATTTTCTGAGACAAAAGAGTTGTGTAGCTGTAAGAAAATCAAAGAAGCATTGCCGTCATCACGCTTTGAGACCACTGTAGGAGCCAGTAGGGGTCGTGTTGTATGTGATTGCTTCTGTATGTGAGGTCTAGGCTTAGCAGCATGTACTCAAACATATTGGCTGAGAAAGCCTTTATTGATCAGACTGAAGCAGGAGGTTTTATTTTCCACACATAGGTTGATATCAGGAGTTGAGAAGTTACCCTCATTGGGAGGCTTTATGTAATTATCTTCCTCTCTCATCATCAATGCAAACATTAACCCAGCTCTGAACACAGCTCATGTTGTGACACTGCAAAACAATATAATATTGTTTTGGCCAGGTTATAGTATATAACATCTAAATATTGTATTGATTCCACATTTTAATCTCTCTGCTTCCCATGTATTTATTTCTCCTCAGAGCGATGAATACATCTGACATAGAGTCTATGGGGATTAAGATGCTCCCAGGCTACAAAGACCCGTATCACGGACGGCCTCTCACTAAGGGTGAACTGGGTTGTTTCCTCTCTCATTATAACATCTGGAAGGAGGTAAGACGCTCACATATCAGGGTCCACCTGCACAAGGTTGATAACGATTAAACCAGTTTGTCAATAAAATCAGACAAATCAACATGTCTTATGAGTTTTAGTGCATGAAATCCTTTTTGTGTTAATAGAGGTTGAACTAGTTCACAGGTAATTAGTTTAAACTCTACATGCATAAAAGCTAAAAAGCTGAACCCAGTTTGAGTTTTGCCAATAGATCCTTTGAAGTGGCCACTTTGCAAGGCAGGTAAACTGATCCTGGCGCCTTCACTTGGACCTCTTGCAGGTGTAAACATCTTAGCCTTTATGTCAAAAATCATCACACAGCCAAAATGGTCTTCTGACCCAGAGGACAAACTGTGGCCTTTTATTGCAAAACCCTAGGGTGTTCCAAGATGGAAGAAACTTTTTATTAAGTCAGGAGCTTGATTAAGAGCATCCTGCAGGATAAGGCCGTTAAGGCCAGGTAGTAATGTTCTGATTTATATAAAGGAGGGTTCAGGCGATGAAATGAAATTAGGCACATTATGCAATTGTGTGCTACTCAAGCATCCTTGCAAACAAGCCAGTTATTGGGCCATTTTTCACTCAACACCCCACCCTGCTTATCTCATCTGATCAGTTCTAGTTCCTAATTTTCAAAATGAAAATTCAAGTTGAAGAGTTGCCGTTTCTGATGCAATTAAAGCGTCACGTCACATAAACCGACAGGGAGCTTAACTGGGAGACTAATCAGAGTTCTGGACGTGGCTACTTTAAGGTTTGATAGCAGCCATGTTTGTTTATTTTAATTGAGAGATGTTGAGCAACAGGAGGAACACACAAGCTGCTCTTTAATTGCTACTGATGCTGTTATTACACTAATTGCTGCATTTTAGACGATACTTTGAGCCAGATTACCGGCGCCTCTGCAGCGCCGCGGTGATGTAATTCCTCCTGCGTGTTGTGCGTTCAGATAGCGGAACGCAGTCTGCAGACGTCCCTGGTCCTCGAGGATGACCTCCGCTTCGAGGTTTTCTTCAAGCGCCGCCTTCATGCTCTGCTGCAGGAGGTGACGACACAGAAGTTGGACTGGGATCTCGTGTGAGTGAAGCTTCATGAACAGAGGGGGAAAAAAAATCCAAACTGTTTGGTAAACAAAGAGGATTATCTTGTTTTTTTACGATGGCATCCATCCATCTGTCACACATTATATCTCTTCTATCAGCCAAATGTCGAAATTACTTGTGGGATTGTAGCATATTAACATTCAACCTGTGAGGACTGTCCTGAAACTCACAAAATATTAAATAACTCTTAATACATGTTTAATACAAGCTAATGATTTCAGCAGACATTAGAGGATGTTTGCTTTGCTTATGTTTTTGATTGGCTTTTCTATGAGGCTCTCTTTGTGTTATTTCAGACCTTTACAGATGTTTGAAATGCACGGGAGAGATGGCGCCAATAGAATTCATTTTGTTTTACATTTATGTTGTCTCATTCCTTCAGTTATATTGGACGAAAGCGGATGCAGGTGGACCACTCAGAAAAGTCTGTCCCGAACATCCATAATCTGGTGGAGGCGGATTACTCCTACTGGACTCTCGGCTACATGTTGACTTTACAAGGAGCCCAAAAGCTCCTCAGGGCCGAACCTCTGAAAAAGATGCTTCCTGTCGATGAGTTCCTCCCTGTGATGTACAACAAACACCCAATGTGAGTAGAACGCAGCTGCGAATTATTTCTTTTTGCTCGTCCGATTGCGTCCTGATGTTTCCTGTCACTCATCAGTTTGGAGTACATGGATCACTTTGAGCGCCGGGACCTGCACGCCTTCTCGGCCGAGCCGCTCCTGGTGTTTCCGACACATTACACGGGAGATCCGGGCTACGTAAGCGACACAGAGACGTCCGTGGTATGGAACAACGAGAAGGTCCGAACGGACTGGGATCGAGCCAAGTCGAGGAAAACCCAGGAGCAGGGAGAGCTGAGCTTCGAGGCCCAGAACTCTGACGTGCTGCAGTCAGAGCTGGAGAACTGGAGCGCCCGGGACGAGCTGTGATCAAGAAGTGAGAACAGGAAGAGGACAAGAACTCTGTGCAGAAATACGGGAGACAGAACACAGCTGTGATAGCAGGTGCAATGGGGGGGGGGGAAATGGAGGAAACGGGATGGAAAATGGTAGAATACAGAAGGACAGACAGAGCTGATTGACACCTGGTTAATGACAGAAAAAAGTTTTTTCTTTTACATTTCTCACTAACGGATATTTTTCTTGGGAGATTAGATGTAGAGTTAACTCTTGAAGAGTCGGCTTACAGCATTTGTTTTATTTATTGCATCCAGCACACATGCCTTACCAGAGTCTGATTCTGAAATACTTCTTTTTGCAAACTACTGCATACATTTCTTTTTTTATTTCAAAACAATGTAGGATTATGGAGATTTTGGATAATAGTTTTAAAATCAAGCAACATTTCAACAATTCTGTTTCAAGCCATTAAATCTTTTCGTTATTATTTTAGAGCAGCTGTTTTGGTTTAAAATTGGAGCTTCTTATGATATAATTAAATTACATTTCTTTTTCCTGACTGAAACGCTTTCTTGGAAGAAACCAGAACCTCTAATGTTTGGTTTTTGTATTTTATTTCTCCTCAGCTGTTTTGGCTTACAACTTGTTGCGTGTCTGCTGGCTGTGGGCATTTAAACCAACAATAATGATATTTTTTAGAATTTCTACAAAAAATATGTTATTTCCTAAGAAAGAATTATTTTATCTCGTCCTTCTTTTCAAATCTTCTTTTGACACTTGGAGTTGTCTTTCCTTGTCTTTGGGGTCTCCTAAAACACAAGTTCTCTGTGTTTTTGTAGCTTTTCTCTGAAATTTGTTTGCATTATTGAATGTATCTGTTTTATTACCAAAAGCGTTCTCACCTTTGGACAACAGCTTTTGAGTTTTCTAGCATATAGTGTTATTTTTCTGTTTTTAATGCGAACTCGCAGCGTTCGTTGCATGTTTGTCAAAACAAATGAGAATAGATTTTTAGAAACCTTTGAGCTTTCGTCTCTTCTGTGTCTCTTTCACCCAAAGGATAAATAAAACCTTTATTGGTAAAGGCTTATTTGGTTGACATTCACTGAACTCAGTTTTAACCTTAAAAAGGCGGGAAATGCTAAAACATCAGGACCTAAAAGCTCAGGACAATAAGAAAAACTCACTAATTATGGGTTCAGTTTGAAGCTGTCTGCACTGACTCTCTTCACACACAGCTGTTTTATTTCAGCGCAAACATCCCACAATGCAGCTGAAACGTCTTTTAATTACTGCCTGCTGGTGTGTGCCCTCTCCGTAATTACATAATGGTCAGTTACAGCAGGCCACAATTACTACTTCTCATTCCCTGTTTTTATGCTCATCCTTTATTCACTGTTGACCAGTGAAACATACTGATGGTTTTCTGCCCACTTCACCGATTCATTAGAATTGATTACGAGTTTCTTATTAAATTAGAGGAGGAAAAATTGAATTAGACAGAGTTATAATGTCTTTATTAATTCTAGAAGCTCTGAGTACACCACTGGGTAATATTTTAATTGCATTACTTCTTATTGAAAGGGTATTTGTTCTGATGTAAAGTTAATACTTTGAGTTTACGTATAATACAGACCCTCCACACTGCAGCAGTCAGGATGTCAGCGTTGGACAAATTTCATTTCAACTCCTTTTTTTAGGTGTTTTATGTTGAAAGGTTGTGACTACACTTTTCTTTTTAAAATATCCTAAATAAGTTCTGTTAGACTCAAGTAAGGTGACATGATGGGATCACAGTTCTCACCCACCGCCGAGGCAAAAAGGGGCGATAATATTTTTGCCTGTGTCTACATGTGTTTTCTGCGCAGGGTCTTGGGGAGCTGGCGCCTCCCTCCAGCAGTCGCCGTGCAAGAGGTGGGGGACACTCCGGACATGTCACACGTCCATCACGGGACCACATAGAGACAGGCAACCATTCATGCTCTCACTCACACTTGGGGACAATTTAGAGTAGCCAATTAACCTAACGCGTATGTTTCTGGTCAGTGGAGAAAACCCAAGTATGCTCGGGGAGAACATGTAAACCTCGACCTAATCACTGCACCGCCGGGCCTCCATATTTGTATTGTATTAGACAACAATTTAACATGACTGAATGCTCAATAACAGCTAACAGATCGAATGAGATCACTCATAACTTCGTTTACAAGGTTTGACTGAAACTGCTGTAACTCTGGTATGAAAGGTGGCGGGCGATATGCAGTCCTTTAAGGAATGATAGTCCTTTAACTTCTCGTGTTTTTCAGCCAAGTTTAATCTTGAAGTTGGCCTTGAGAGAGCAAAAAGTTTTGTTTTCGGTCAGCCCATCTGTAGAGGTAGGTTTTATATTGCACCTATCACAGAAAGGTTGACCTTGATGACACTTGTGCAGAGTCTGAAGCACCTCTCTGTCTGATTTTCAGAGAATTGGTGCAAATACTTTCTGTCCTTGGTGTTATCTTAGGAGGACAGGCTGATCAGCCTCTACCTTCTGATTGAATGTTTCACAAGTTCAAGAAAACTTGAATTATTGTCATTTTGCAGCATTGTTTTTGAACTTGACCCGCCAGTGTTCATAATGTCATCGCTAATTTTGGAGACCTGTTCGCCTTCAAATCACAAGAAAATGTTTTTTTTCTCCTCCAGTGTTCACAAACATTTTCATAACACTGATAATGCTGATATGAAGATAAGAGTTATTGCATTGTATTTGCAGGTGATCCATCATATAAACAGTGATGTTTTTGGCTCAGCTGCTGATGAAAAATGCCCCAGCAGCAACGAGGAGTCATCATGACAGATAATTTAATGTCGTATTACCACTGAGCGACGAACTGAATTACATTGGCACAGTGAAGCTGCGCCTCCAGGGCAGCTAACAAGCTTTGGCATGTGCTGTGTCTGCTCATGTATCAATGTCCAAAAAGCGTGTTTATGTGTTGGACGCCATGGGACCTTGTGTGTGTGTGTATGCATTCATGTGCAGTGACGTTTGTCTGTGTGACTCAGACTAATCCTATTAGATCTCTCACTCTCCCACCTCTATATTTACCTCCAGCTCTCGGAGATTAACCTGAGTATTTGCTGCATGCGCTTCTGTAGATCAGCGAGCAGCCCGAGCTCCACCAGAACCAGCCTCAAAGTGTCCACTTTCTTGCTTCATTGCCTCGACACTGATATCCAACAGATTCAGGATTGTGCTTTCAAGGGTAAATGTTCAATAGAAGACATCAGCTGTCACCCTTGGCTGTGGGGTGGGGGAGGTTGAAACAGGTCCTTGACCACATTTGATGCTTGCAGAAAAACACGTCTGTCCTCGCTTTGCATTTCCTTCCAGTGTCTCGTTCAAACAACTTTCTCCTGCAGAGCATGTTTGTCCTCCCTCCCTTTGCAATCCAATTTGTCCTCTTTCCTGATCCTTCCTTCCCTCCCTCCCTTCTTCTTTAGTAATAAGATTTCTCCTGTTCAGCTGTAGTTTTAAAGGGTGCACACACACACACACACACACACACACATAGGAGCAACTTCTACCCCACAATTACTGCCCCGCCACACCTCTAGTTATCTGTAATCTTCCTCAGTGGACCACAGAGTGCAGGGTAAACAAATTACAGAGACGAGCGGAGAGGCAGTGAAAGGTGTCACTAAAATAACAAACTTCACAGGATTCAAAGGGAGAAAGGAAAATAAATCAAATAAAAGATCACAATGGTGTGAAAGAGGAGAGAAACCAGAGAAACCGTGGATTACATTTCTTGTGGGAGACGAGGAGTTTCAAGGTGAGGAGAATTAACTTGTGTAAATTTGACTGCCAGAGCACGTACAGAGATTGACGAGCTATTAAATTAGCAACTAACAAAACGCTGCAGCGGTGCTGGTGTACATTAGGTGCCGTCGATGAGCTCTGAAAGAGAAAAATGGAAATATCTTCAATAAATTCACAGATACAGTAAACCTTCATCCTGCAGGTGAGATCTGATGCTGCTGAACGTAACTCTCCCACATCAGTTTTGAATCTTTTAGTCCAGAATTGTAGCCTCAAATGGATTTGGCACAGCTCAGTGCCAGAGAGTCAAATCTAATTTGTGTGGTTATCGCTGTCAGTTCAAGGCCCGCGGCGACTGCAGCGACAGAAATACTGCCTGGATTAAACAGATAAAACCCATTTTCAGCTCTCAGGCCTAAAGTTTATTTCTGTTCCTGATTTACTTTTGTTTCATGGTAGTGAAACCCCGGTAGTGTTTTTCTTTTGTTTCTTTGTTTGAATTGTTGTAACATATTCAAATTTGTATTACTTTTGGGTGCAAAAACCGCTGCAGCCTGCTGCTATATGTGAACAGTGACTGAGCGGCGTCACTTTAGGGGAACAAAAGATACATTTACATCTCCGGGTTTATTTTGAGAGTTATTCTAATTGCTGCAGTAACTAAATCAGCAAAGTTACAGGAGGATCTGAAGATATTCAGAACAACTATTAAGGTTTAAAAAGTGAAGACTCAGTTAAACGAGCATACTTTAGTTGTGGTTTTGCTTTTATGCCTCATCAGTTTGTTCCTTTGTCAACATGTTTGTTAATATCTTAAAGGTTTCATCTAAAGAGTTTCAGACATTCTTCTGTATTTTAAAATAGCACAATTCATCCAATTATTTGGTGCGTGTATACTTGGACTTTCTATTTCTAGATTATGTAAGGTGTTTATGATTATCATCATCTGATGCCAAAAGGCAAAGGCTGATGATCAGGTTTATGTCTGTGGTTGTGTGTCTGACTGGTACCAAAATATCTTATGTACCACTGGATAAATGTTAATGAAACGTGCAAGAAATGATCAATGGATCTACATCTACAACAAATTATTAATATTTTTTAATGATAGGCCTTCAATTATTCTGTATGTAGTCATCTGCCACACTAGAATGAATCTGTTTTTAAGAACCTATTAAATTTTATTCTGAAGTCATTGAAGAACTTTTTTTTTTTACATGTTTTATGCAAGCTGAAGTGAAATGTGCAGGACATGTTTAGTACAATGTTTGTTGTCATGTTAAGTGTGAAATTACTTGTTAAAACAACATGCAGTAGCTTTTTGATATCTATTTCAGTCTCTTGTTCTTGCTTTAAAATTGCTAAGAAGAACAATTCTTTAATAGGCTTTTAAAAACACTTAAATAATCTTATATATATATATTCTTGCACATGTAGCCACCGTCAGCAGTGATATATGTATTCTAAGTTATTCTAACATGGAGAAACTAATATTTGAGCTCAGTGTTTGAGTTCCCTATAGCTATAATGTAATGATTTCTTTTTTCTTGACATTCTTTGGTCTGTTGTACTCTGAAAATCACGATGAGTGCCGCAGTAGAAAGTGACATACAAGCTGCACTTGTCGAGACAAAGGTCACACACGTGTTCATGTTTATTTAAATCTTTCTTCACAGGCTTTTAACCAATCCCAGTGCCGTCTTCCATCATGGTGGACCTGTTCCTAAACAGAGTCCTCGTGGAGAACAACTCGGAGCAGGATGAGCTCAACACGGAGCGTGAGATCATGGGGATCCTGGAAAACCGCATCCTGTTGCTGTTCTTCGCTGCTGCTGAGTGTGAGCGGTGTCGACGGTTTGTGCCAGATCTAAACGAGTTTTTTAAAAACCTGAAAGATCCGGCGTACATCGAATACCCCAAACTGCTGGCCCTCATCTACATCAGGTCATCATCTTGACTTTCTATTTATGTCTACTTCATTAACACATGCCGGCTTTTAAATCACTTCTGAAATTTCCATCTTTTCTCTCCAGCTTGGATCAATCAGAGAAGCAGCAGGAAAGATTTCTGAAAGAGCTGCACAAAAAGACTTTGTTTTTGGGCTTTAAAGACCCATACAGGAAGTAGGTGGTTTTCATAAAAGAAAGTCTTTTGACTATCTGTGTATATTGAACATATGTAAGTTTATTAATGTCTTGCAGCTGAATCAGTCATTGCTTTTTTATGCTGTGCAGGGAGCTGCAGACCATGTTTCAGGTGAAGGACCTTCCAACGGTAATCGTCCTGCGTCCTGACTGCTCGGTCCTCTCCCCAAACGCCGTGCAGGAAATCTCCCATCTGGGAACGGACTGTTTCCTCAACTGGCAGGAGTCAGCCGAGCTCATCGAGAGGACCTTCATGCTCAACGAGGACTTTGACGACCCGAACCTCCGCAGCGCCACCGACCCCGTGAGGAGGCTCAAATACAAGACGGAGGACGACAAGAGGAAGAAGAGATGGTGGAAATTCTGGGAGAAGGTAAAAGATGGGAAGGATGAGGAGGAGAAAGATGAAACTTGGGATATGAAGACAAAGGAAAATAAAAGAACTCAGAGGAGGAGATGAAGAGAAAGCATTAAAAGGCTATTTTGTATGGAAATGACCTGTTACTGTTCGCTCTATTCTGAGCCAAGTGTACATTTTAAAAGCTCATATTCTTTATATTCTAACTGTTATTATTAAAACAGTTCCTGTAGTCTTGAAGGAAAAAACAAGGTTTGTTTATGAGCATAACAAATATCACTATTTTCACTTACAAAACACACACATCTACAACTTTGTTTCATTTTTTAGGGGAAGCTTTAAAATTAATCAAAAATAGTTAAGTTTTTTGATTTAACCTGTATCTTAAGATAATAAATA
This sequence comes from Kryptolebias marmoratus, assembly GCF_001649575.2. Lineage (NCBI taxonomy): Eukaryota > Metazoa > Chordata > Actinopteri > Cyprinodontiformes > Rivulidae > Kryptolebias > Kryptolebias marmoratus. The sequence goes on from NC_051432.1 coordinate 22,343,300, forward strand.
TTGAACACAGTATAATGACAACATGCTTTTACCTAATTTATTAGGTGTTATAAATGAAAGCATCTCTTAAATTAAGATATCAGATTTGCTTGTTTCTGCACACGGTTTATCAAATGCATGCAAACAAAAACTGTGCAATGGTTCCTTTTTTCTCCTTTACACACTAACTGGTATAAAAATCTGTAAATCTGTTTAGATCATGCATGAAGCATTTTATAGAAACAGAAAAAAAGAGTAAACGTACAGTGATTAACATGAAACAAACAATTTGTTGAGCTCACTCTGTATCGCAGTGATTTCTTCTAATTTTGTTTCTTATTGGTAGATTTTCCAGCACCTCTAAATTTAATTGTGGGTGCTATAAATAACTGCAGCCATTCATCTCAACAGTGTGTCATGGCTTCTCGAATCTAAAGTTCATCAGATTATATTTAAGATGGAATTTCTACAATACAAAGAAGAAAGAAAGTGAACAAGATTCTTTTGATTCCTATTTATGAGGTGAAGTGGTAATCTGTTCTGTGTTTTGATAAATTGAAACATAAAATCATGAACTTTGAGTCATTTAGGCTGAAGATTAAAGAAACTTTTCTGCTTTTCATCAGATCAGGAGGCAGCATCCACGGTTTTGTTGAAATGTACCAGTGCAAATATAGTGTTTTCACATGAAAGTATCATTTTATGCAAACTAGACAAGTTTTGGAGCAACCTATGAGGCATTTTGACATCTTTTTCTCAGAGTAGATCTTGCTTATTTCAGCAAGACAAAAAAAACACAGATTCTGCACAACAGCTTGGTTTAGTGGACCCAGTTATGCCAGCCACTAAAGTAGATTACTTAAATGTAAAAACAAAGTAATAATTAGCTGGTTAGGTTGGACTTATTTACAGCAGTTGTTTTAAAATCTTACATTATTACTTTAATACAACAAGACCTGTTTAATTTGACTATTACAAATTAACCAAAAACATTAAATTAATCATAAAACGGTTATAAAATTGAAACATCATCTCATTTCATCACAGGACTTTAATGTTCAGTTTAAAGAAGAGGGCGTGGAATAAATACAGCCGTTAAAATCCTATAAGTCCAAACAACAATACTATTCTTCTTTTCCAAACTGCAGCTCATTGCTAAAAAATGGCCCTGTATCTGCTTCTCAAAGATCTATTGAAATCAAAATAAACATATATTTTTATATTCTGTAAATAGATGCACATAAACTGTGTATGAATTTACGTTTTATAATAGATTTAAGCAAAGGTTTGGTCCTGGTGCCTTTGAGTTTGTGAGTGAATTCATATATTGTTGAAGACTCTGCATGTATTTTAGTCATTTTTTTGTTCTTGGATTCTTATTTTGTAACTAAATAATTAAAAGTGCATCCTCCTAAAACTATAGTTTTATGATTTTTATACCTTTCTTTCCTGCAAGTCTGCTTCTCCGTTACTTACTGAACAATAAACGTCTCGCTGTGGCTCACTCAATTATGGTCTTTAAAAAGAAATCTTTTAAGCACATTTCTCCTCCTGTAATGCCTCTTTATTCAGGCAGACGTGGTTGTTAAGTCGCTGCTTTGATGTGCACACAAAGACTGAGCACTTCAGGCTGCCTGTCCCTCTGTCACCTTGTCTCCATGAGGTCCCTCCCACCCTGACGGAGGGGGTGGTGGGGGGTGGAGGAGGCTGGAAACAGAGTGAGGAACTAATGCCAGCAAGGTGAACAAGACAGTCAATGGGTGGATGTCATCCAGTCCATCCGACTGATTCAAGTCAAATAAAAAAAGAGCTGAAAGGGAAAACCAAAGCAGATCTGGATGCTGTTTTCTTTCACCTTCCCTGCCTCGACGGGAGATAATATAGGTAAGCAGCTAATTGGATTATCTGATTTAACTGCAACCGAGATTATGATTAAATTAGATTATTAAATGTGGCTGAGTGGAAATTGTGACACAAGCAAAGCCAGTGTTGTGTCGATGCATTTTTAAAAAAGTCCAAACTTTCATGTTCTGTGGTTGTTTTTCTTCATCTTCGGCACTTCTCCAGAAACAATTTTACACAACACTAGTTTGTCACCTACTGTTATATAAAAAAAAAAGAGTAAAAGTTACCATCTTCAATTTCTCCCATAAAAAAATTGTCTAAAGTTATCAAAACTAATTTGAATTATTTCCATGTACATTTATATCTACTTAAGACGATCTCATCACACCTTTGTCACGTAGAACTGCCCTAAAGCCTGCAGAGTAAACAAGCTTTTGAATTTTAAATAATAAAAAAAATATATTTATGTCAAACATCATTTAAGAAATGCATGTTTTTTTAAATTCTGCCACAGAAGCTAAAAGGGCGACAATGTTTTTGCCTGTGTCTGTGTGTGTTTGCTTGACTGTCATGTTAGCAAAATATTTCATGAACCACTAGACAGATTTTACTGAAACTCTCAGAAAGTAATGATTGAATCTACGTCTACAACTGATTAACCTTTGGAGTCGATTCAGTTCAAGATGGCCACTGCAGCTAACTGGCCTTGGCCACAGAAATGGCTGTAACTCAGTCAGATTTTTTCCTTCTGTATATTTTTTTCTGTTTTACTCTTGCTCTTGTATTTTGCATAGTTGTGCTGTTAGTTCCTAGTTTTGAAATAGGCATTTTAGTTTTAAGTATTCTCACTACAACCCTAACAGGGGTGAGGACTGCAAGTAAAAACATTACCATACACTGTATTCAAAATTTTATATTGTCTAAATGTCGAACTCAACCCGAAAATGAAATGCTCTTTTTAAGAGCACTCGTATCTTTTCTTTCTGCTCTTGCTTCAGATTTCTAACCGTCCCTTCCGATCAGTGCGACTCTTCATCATGGTGGACCTGTTTACGGATCGGGTGCTGGTGAAGAACAACAAGGACCAGGATGAGCTGGACACAGAACGTGAGATTGTGTTGCGCCTGCAGAACCGAATCCTGATGCTCTTCTTCGCATCTGCTGAGTCTGAGAGCTGCCAGCAGTTTGCTCCCACCCTTCACGACTTCTTCAAACAGCTCACGGATGAGTTCTACGTGGAGCGCTCTGCTCAGCTGGTTCTTCTGTACATCAGGTGCGTCACACAGACTTTCCTGCAGGTGTTCTGTTCGGTTATAATGGCACCCTGAGCGCTCTCGTATCCGTCTCAATGTAGTTTCTGGCACCTTTTTTGTGGACTGGCCAGTTTCTTTATAGGTTTTAGGTCTGGCACTATTGCTGGTCAGTTTAAAACAATCCTTTTTGTTGTTTTAACCATATTTCTGTTTTTGCATGTTGTCCTGTTAAAATCCATAGTTTCTTTGGTGACTTTCAAGTCACTGTTTTCTACAAAAAAAAACTACATAAACAAAGCAGAGAACACACTAACAAACCATTAGCTAAACATTAGAACTTATCTTTTAACGCTAGTAAAACTTAAATCACATTCAGTTATATTCTAGTCTGACATGATGGGAAACTGCACACAATTAATTATCAATAAATATTTATTTATATATCTAGTAATGTCTGTAAATACAAACTTTGTTCAGGCAGCCAGACCAATTAGTGTTGTTCTACTGCAGACACTTTATGCACATTTTGTAAATATTTTACACTTGACGGCTTTATTTATTTATTTTTTGCATTGGAGTAATTACTGATAATACAAATTCTTCTTTTTCATTCCTCAGTCTGGATCAGTCAGAGGAACAGCTTGAAAACTTCCTCAAGGAGCTTCCCAAAAAGTCCCTGTTCCTGAACTATGAGGACCCCTACAGGAGGTGAGTGGGACTAGAGGTTGGACTACCTGCTGGTGACTAATGACAGCGTAAATATTGCTTCACTGCCTAAATCCATTATCTCTCTGCTGCTGTGTGTGTGTGTGTTACCCACAGGGAGCTGGAGACCATATTTAACGTGAAGGCGGTGCCCACGGTGGTGGTCCTGCGTCCCGACTGCTCCGTCCTCGTCCCCAACGCTGTGGAGGAGATAAACCGCCTCGGGCCGGACTGCTACCGCAACTGGCACGAGGCGGCAGAGCTGATCGACAGGAACTTCATCATGAAGGAGGACTTTGAGGAGAAGTCCATGCGCAGCTTCAGCGACCCCATTCGAAGACTTAAGTACAAGGTGGAGGATGAGAAGAAGAAGAAGAAAAAGAAGAAGGGCAGAGGCTGGGGTGGAGGTGGAGGTGGGGATGAAGGTAGGGAAGCAAGAGCAGGTGACAAGGATGGAGGAGGGTCGCTGTGGTGATGAAGAACAAGAGAGCACAGCTTTGGATTTACACACAGCTTACTGCTGATGAAATGCTTTGCACCGATCTTCTCTTCTCCTCCAACCAACAGGACAGGTTTTTCTATGTTTCTCGAGTAAAATTTCAGAAGATTCATACATCTTTAATGTCATGCACTGGGTGAATGACTGGACTTGAACATTTCTTTCCATTTAGCTTCCAGGGAGCCAGACTTTCTTGTTATCTTTTAAGAGATCAGTAGATCTTCCGGCTGAAGATCTTTCAAAGGTTTTCGACGGACTTTAGCTGCTTTTTCACTTGTTTTCACCCCTTTTCAGACCAGTACTTCACAATGTTCTGTTTGTGTTTGTTAAGCCTCATAATTGTTATTTGTGTTTTATTTCGGCACAAGAAGACCTCTAAAGTCAGAGGACGAACCGCTGCTGTGTTGACACATCACAGGCAACTTATCAAAAAGTCAACTTTAAACTGCATCTTTAGGCACTCTGTTACCTGCAGCTCGTCACAAAGACCCATTTTGTTCCCCCTGGTTTAGTTAAATCTAAGAAAAATGCCAATGACAGCACAGTTTGACACGTAAAGTAGCACCAAGAAGGTGATTCCTGAAGAGCTACTGGTGGAGAACTTGACAGCAGACCTGACACAGGACCATGTCAGGTCTTTCCTGTCTCTCAAAGACGTAACTTGCAGACACTCTGGAGGTTTTAAATGTTCAGGCACTTCCTATTTTGTTCCTCTATTTGTCCTTTTTTTTTGGTATTTCTGAGCAGATGCTGCAGAATATGCTTGGTCAGGTAGACGGACTGAACAGAAAATGAGTGGAAAAGCAGCCAAAGTCCAAAGAAAAACTTCAGATAAATTGGAGAACTACTGATCAAAACCCCTTTGTAAGCTTGCAAGTCTTGCACCTCAGAAGCAAGGTGTATAAAAATGAAGGACAATTTTAACCTTTGCGCAGTATATCTTGTGTATATCACGTGGAAATGTAAACTCATCTTATTGCAACAACTATACAACTCAGGCCAGACGTAAAAGTCACAGTTTCACTTCAAAAACAGCTCCAGGACTATGAATATGAATGTGAATATGCCAACAAGCAATACCAGGAAAATGTCAAACACTTCTGAAAAGAAGAAGAAAAAAACAAAAAAAGAACAATGACTGCTGGCCTCAACTTAGAATCTGTTTTGTCAGACATCTTTATGCTTCCAAGTTTACAGTCAAGCAAAGGTTTGGTGTGGGCCAAGTCTCCTTATGGCTTGTTTTATTACTCCCAGGAGGATTAGTCGAACCATTTCTCCCTTTCCAACAGCACAGCTCTGTAGCAACACTTTTAAAAAATAAAAAATAAAACATGCTATCCAATCATGCATAATTTGAAATCAATGAATTATTCAGCACCATTAGAATAATTTTTTAGTGGCTGTTTTGTTTTGAGTGTTTGCGAAGTCTGGCTGTACTTTATCGTCTACACAAGCAGCAATCAGAGCCATTCAAAGGGAGTCGAGTGAATGATGGGGGAAACTAGCTGAACATAATCACTGATTTCCTTTAAATGTACTGAAGACTATGTTTAGCCTCTGCAAACTTCCTCCCCACTTGTATGCTGCACTGATGGTGCTTTTGTGGGCTCAGTCAGGATGCACCCCACAACCACCCCTTTTTCTTTTCTTTTTTATTTTGCAATATAGTCCCCCCCCTTCAGAGGGAGATGAATGAAATTCCTGCCTCCTTCTGAGTGTCCATGTGCCTTAACCACACGCTGTCAGTGTGAGCAGAGAATGGCAGTGTGGCAGTAATGCAGCAGAAAATGGATCTGAGAGGCACAATGATGAAACCAGAGCATCATCAGGTGTCATTGAGGGCTGAAGGTTTGATTGGGATAATTTGATGTGCTTTGGCGCCGGCTGCAATGACACATTTCAGAGCTTTAATGCCAGGGACAGATTGACAAATAGGTCATATTTCCTACCGGCAGCTGCGCGAGCCGAAGCTCCGCCGTGATGGAAATGTTGCAGGAGCTCTGAGGCGGCTGCACGGGCTGCGCTGCAAAAACACAAAAAGCAACCCCC